>NC_048895.1:115251193-115317833 GCF_011077185.1 Oxyura jamaicensis | reverse complement strand
ATCACAGCCAGCTGCCACGCCACAAGAAGCCACGAGAAGCTGGTTTGCATTGCTGGTTTGCATTTTCTCCCTTCCCAGCTGGGACTGGCATTTTGGGGTGAATCTGGCATTTACAATATGAGGGCTGGACATCACAAAAAAAATGCCCAGCCTGAAGAAATTCCCGAGCAGGTGGAAGGAGCAAGACGGAGGTGCTGAACCCCATATTAGACACCGGAGAAGCCTCTCCGTGGCGCAGGCCTCTTTCCCGGCGGGTTCAGGGCCGCTCTCCCCCCAAAACACGGGCTTGTTTTGCCATCTGCTGGTGGGAGGCCGGCAGAGGAGGTGGAGGCTGGGGGGCTCGGACCCCTGCTGCAGCTCCAACCCCCTGCAGCTCCTACGCGGTCCCCCCCTTCCCAACGTGAAGGTCCCGGTCATCAGACACAGGCGGTCCAGGAGGAGATGGTTTGGATTTTGGTGGGGTCAGGGGGCTGTAAAACCAGCCAACGGTGTCTGGCGAAGCAAGAGGAGGTCTCCAAAAATCCCAAATGCACCGCAAAGAGCTGGGCACAGAGCAGGGCTCACTGCAGGTCTGGGAAGGTGTCCTGCGTGCAGCTGGTTGGCGTGGAGCCGGGGGCTCTCGGCTCATAATGCTTCATATTTTCTGGATGAAGCTTTTCCCAAAGGCATTTTGCCCAATTCCTCCTCCTAGGTTTTCTGGGGGTGACCCACCTCCTGCGTGGGGTTCGAGGGATGCCCGAGCTGCTCAGTCCGTGCCTGTGGCCCACACCCGAGGGGCGATGAGCAGCGACTCCGTCAGCTTCTGGAGGAGGTTTGGAGAAGACAAAGGTGTCAGGAGAGGGAGCCAGAGCCTCGGCTGAGAGCAGGGAGAGAAGGGCTGGGGACACAGCCACCAACACCCCTTCGGTGCTGTGATCCCAGGTGTGTTTGTGGGGCAAGCTCAGCAAACCCAGCCCCTCCAGGCCCTAATTTTTGGGGACATGTCCCAGCACGGTCAGCACAAAGAACCAGTGCCCCAGCAGTTTTAAACCAAATGGGTCACAGGACCCTACCAGCCTTGAAGGATAAAGGGTGGGGAGCCTGAATTTGGTGTCTCTGTGCCATATGTTCTCCCACCTCTGTCCCACCCTGGGGACAGAGCAGCCTTGGGTGCTCCAGCATCTGGGCAAGCACTGTCCTGCATCTCATCTCCACCTCGGGCTCCTGAATTATTGACAGCTCTGATGCATCAGGCTATAATTAGCTCCCCAGGCCTTTTCCCTGTGGGCTGGAGCTGGGAACACCTTTTCTTCGTTTTTATGTGGTTTTGCTCTGTCTTGAGCTGATGGCTGAGGGAGGAGAGGAGAGAAGGGATGGATGGGGGCCTCGGGGAGGGTCGGACTGGCTTCAAACACATGGGGTGGCTTGGCAGAGTGGCAGTCTCATTGGAGTCTTTAGGGAAAGGGGTCTGGGGCTGCCCAAGGGGTCTTCAGCCCAGGTTGTGCAGGGTGAAGGCCATGCAGGGAGCCAGGAGAAGGCAAAGGGTCTTTGTGTTGTCCCCTGGGGCCTCCTCAGCCACAGGTCTGCAGGTCAGAGGGAGAAAACCACTGAGCTAAACCACTAAAGAAAAGTCAGAGGGAGAAAACCACTGAGAAAACCACTAAAAGAAAGCCAGACTTCATCTCAGGTGAAAAAAGAGCCCTGTTTGTGGGTATAGGCCTGCAGAAAACGGTGGGGCGGGTGCACGGGTGGAGTTACAGGCAGCAAAGGGCATCACCTGCTGGCAAAGAGCAGGTCGGTGCCTCTGCTTAAAGAGCTTTTCATAAGGAGCATAAAAATGATTTCAGTCATTTCCAGGAGGGAGCCCTCGGTGCCAAGGTCCTGGTGCCATCAGCTGAGACGGGAGCCTCTCAAGGAGGACAAGGGGATCCCCACCGTGGGATGCAAAACAGAAGCAGGGATGCTGTTAAATAATCCATTTGTCATGTGCAGCCCATGGCTGGGTTTATGGGAAGGGTTTGCTGCAGTAGCACTGCAGGTTCTCCTTGGGGGACTCCTTTCCAGCTTGAGGTCCCCCTTTTCCAGCTGGTGGCAATCCCACTGCGTGGTCCCGGGGGGAATGCTGCCAGCTTGCCTTTCCCCCAGTGCTGCTGAGGTCCCATCCTGCCTGGTCCTGTGCGCTCAGAGACCCCTGCTTGGCACCGAAGAGGCTGCCCCCAACACACAGCCCGCCTTGCTGTGGGTGCTTGCTTCCAGATAATACACTAAACATGTATTTAAGCACATTCCTGGGAAATTCACTTGGTTTTTTTTTTTTCTTTTTTTTTTTTTTTTCTTTTTTTTTTCTTTTTTGAGAAACCTGATATAATCAAAGCACCGACAGCTTCAGCACCAGTGTAAAGCTGCAGGCAGGCTCCGGGCTGTATTTGTGCTCTGCACCCAGCCACCTCTTCAGCTGTGGGTGTAGATCGGGCAGGATGAGCCCCACCGACCCCAAAATCCCCTGTGCACGTACTCATAAAGCTGGGGGTCCCGGCAGGGACAACGGGGATTGTCCCCCCTGTGGCAGAGAAAACCCAGAAGTGCCCCATGGTGCCCCACACCATCAAGGTGGGATGCTTGATGAGACCATCAGCACTGATTTAGGTGTGCTGCCTCCTCCCACGGGGCAGGAAAAGGGGCTGAACAACCTCTCAGGATCCTTCCCAGCTCCGTTTATCCGCATTCCTACGGGCTAACCCACGGACTGACCTCCCCTTTCTCCCAGTAAGGCGAAAACTGGGAGATGAGCGGATAAGCAGAGAGGGGAGGGATTAAGTTCAGGGCACGGGTCATGGGAGTCGGTTATAAATAAACAGAACTCATTTAAAAGATGATATATGCTGCAGCAGTATTGCTCCCACTCATCACTGCGGGCTAATTACGCTTCCTGGAGCCCTCAGACTTCCCTTTGCATCCCAGTTGCACTGTGCAAGGACAGGGATAAGACGGGTTGTGGTTGAGGCTGGGCTTCTCTTTAGGTTTGGTTCAGCTTCTCTGCTGTAATTGCTCACTTTAATTACACGCTGATGAACTGTATCCCGGCCTCTGAGGAACTCTGGGTCCCTGCCATGTCTCCGGGAAAGGACGGGGGGTTAGCACGAGGTGAAGTCCCACATAAATCTCAAATAAGGCTTCATGCGTCTGGTTGTGGACTGAAGTGGGTGTTGTGGGCTGCATTTGTGCAGTCGGGGACAGGGGATGGACCCACTCGCTGGACCACGGCCATCTCCACCGGGTCATCACGCTCCCTTGAACAGTTTTGGCTCACTGCTTGCAAGATCAGGGATTTCTACCCCATATCTGGAGGAAAAGGGCTTGATGGAGAGACTGGGAACAGCGGCTCTTCCCCAGGGTCTGTCTGTATGGCTCCGAGGGATGGAGGTCCTCCTGTCCTCCTGCTGGCCAAGCCAGGACCCGACCTAGGACACATCTCCTTGGGGAGAACAGCTCTTTGCCATCCTTCCCATACCATTTGGTCAAAGTTTGAGTGTTTTGGGGACAATCCTTGCATTGCGGCATCACGGTGGGCAAGGTGTGCAAGTACCTGCTTCATGCCAGCCCCCACTTATTCAGACTGGGATCAGCGAGCCAAAACCCCCTCCTGAAAACAGTTCTGTTGGAAGCAGGGCCCTCTTCTGACCCTAGCACCATCCTGTAGCTCCTGGGAGAGGCTTTCCAACATTACCCTGAGAACTGCAGACCCCTGTGTCCAGTTTTGGGGTCCCTTGGCTGCGGGTGGTGGGCGCTGGGAGGTGCCCCGTGGCCCCTTGGCCGTGCTGTGATGCTGGCAGAGGGAAAGGCAGGCAGCTGTGCAGATTCCAAAATGAAGGAATGCCTTCCCCTGGGGTTTCCACTGAATTTTAGGAAGCCAGCTTGCCGTGCCATGGATAGGATGCAGGAGTTGGGCACGGATGGCTTAATTTCCACCTCCCCCCCTGCGCACCCCTTCATGCTTCCCAGGCTAAATAACCCTGCAAAACCCTAAAAACACTTGATGCAAAGGGTCTGGGGGGGGGCTGCACCTGGAAAGGAGGGTGCCTAGGGGGGCTTTGTGGGGTGATGTGGCTGCAGGGAGGACCGGGGCTGCAGGACGATGCTCCCCTGTCCCTACACATGTGTGCCCTGACCCACGTTTTTTGCCTTTGATGGAAGGTCTGGCTGCAGGAGAGGCAGATAAGCCTCTTACCTGAACACAGAGAGCATCCTCAGCAGTCACGGGTGTTTAGACACCCGCAGAGGGCATTTTTGGGGTAGAAATATAATCCCACCCCCGGTTTTGCTGCTATCTGCAAAGAGAATATAGATGTGCACATCAAGGGTAGGGATGGGGCTGGTTTTGATCGTGGTGGGCTACCAAAAGCTGGCCCAGGAGCTGCATGTGCTGACCCCACCACGCTTCTCTTTTCAGGGGAAACCCATAGCCAAGCATATTTCGGGCCTCACGTCTGGGAGAAATGGTCTGGAGCCAAACCCTGAGCACTGCTGATGAGAAAGGACCAGACAAAAGGCAAAGAGCAGGAGTCCAAATCACGTTAGTCCAGAGAGCAGAGAGACAAACATCTTGAGATAGCGCATAAAAAACAAACCAAAACAAAACAAAAAAACAGATGGGTTAGACACACAAAGCTGTATTTATGGGCATAAATCAGCCCTCGTGGGCTTGGTGTATCTCCCAGCATCTTGGTGTCTCTCCCAGCATCTCTGCAACATCTCTGCAGCCAGTGGACATGGTCCTGGGCACCCAGCTGCAGGTGCGTGAGGGCTTGGACAGGATGACACCAGAGGTCCCTGCCAGCCGTGACCATTCTGTGCTTTCTTTTTTGCCCAGAAAAGGCTGGTGCCGAGGGAATAGCACAAGGAGAAGCAAATCGAAATAATCCTTCCCCCAAATCCTCATCTAGATTCACCAGCACCTCCAGGTCTTCCTGGGTACAGGGCCACAAAGAAAAGCACCCAGATTTTTCATTTTTCACATTTCTGGGCCAAACAGGTGGAAAACAGGACTGCCAGCAAGGACAGAGGGAAGCCCAGCCACCACAGGTGAAGTGTTTCATGGTGCTCTGGCCAAATTGGATTTATTTTCCTCCTGAAGGTTTTAAAATCGGGCCGATTTCTGAGGCCCGAAGATTGATGGCTTCACTTCTTCCTTTCCCAGATGGCATTTCTCTCCTTCTGACCTTACTCTAACTGCTCAAAGTATTTAATGTCTGGGATATTTTCCAGATAGCTTAAACACCAGCTCCAAGGGCTGACGATGTCCTGCTTTAGGATATGCTGAAGCTGGATGTCAGGCTGCACGCAGGTGATTTTTGGCTGACTCCTGCTGGAAACCAGCAGCTTTCCATGGAACAACGTCAATTTGCCCCTGCTCAGAATCTGGCTCTCTCTTTCCACACACAACACCTGCTTTGCTTTTTGAAATTTGCTCCAATTTGCCGAATCAGAACAGCCCCAGGCCGTCCCTGCTCCCATCCCTGCCTCCTGCCACGACGTTTCTGGGTGAGCAGCTCGCATCCATTTCGGGTGCTGGTGGCAGCAGTAAAGCCTTACAAGTGAAGATGAATTACAGCTGGGGAGGCTTTTCAAAAGCTATCTGGAAAAGTTCGTTTACAAAACAAACCAACAAAAACCAACAAGCCACAAAAAGTCATCACCACCACCAACAAGAAAAACAAACAAAAAACCAGAATCGATCAATCTGTTCAGCTGTCCGGATTTAGGATGAAACTTATTCCTGTCCTGGAGACTGGTTTATTTTATTAGGAAATCGTGGTTACTTTATTAGTACGGATCATGGAATCCATCTGAAATCATGGATTTTTTTCGGTTGGAAGGGGCCTTTGGAGCCCATCTTGTCCTACGTCCTGCTCGGTGCACTTGAACCAAACCAGGTCACTCGGGGCCGTGTCCAGCTGTGTCCTGAACACCTCCAAGGCTGCTCATCGCACAGCTTTCCCCTCAGCAAAGCCGACTCCTGCCTCTGCACGGGCTGCCAGAACAGCCCCAAGATGCCTTCACACCAATCTGGGCAGGGCTGGATGAAGGCATGTGCTTGTGTCCCCTCTCTGCTTTGGGACAGGAAACTTCTCCCCCTGACCAGGCGCTCCGAGTTGGGCGAAGCCTCCAAAGGGGACTTGGGGTGGTTGGACCAGATGGTCTTGGAGTCTTTTCCAACCTGAATGATTCTGGGATTCCCAGTGGTGTCCGTGCAGGGACACGGGAAGGGTAAAGCAGTTCCTTGCTCTAACCCATCCTGGTTGTGCTGTAGCCACCCCAGGTGGCCCTGCACCAGCTGGAAACACAGAGATGGACAAAACCCTTCCAGACATCTCAGGCTGGAGCAAAACCCCAAGGCATTTATGCTGTCTGTTTAAAGGGAAATATCCCCCAGCCAGAAACCCCAGGGCTGGACAACCTGCCCCAAAGCTCCCATCCCAACCGGAGGCATTTCCCAGGGTGCTGGCAGAGGAAGAGGTGCGAGTTCCACCGACCTTCAGCCGAAGGACACTTTCTGCCCTGCCGATCTGCTCCGTTTTCTTCCCTCATTAATGCTCCTTCCATGCCCGACAGTTGTGATTTGAATAATTTGGCCTGATTAGTGTTTACACAGCAACACTTGGAGGCAACGAAGCCACGCGACAGCCGGCAGCCGACTCAAGGCTCTGAAATGCTGTTTTGCTGGGTTTCCTAAACAAAAAGGGCTCACACACCCATACAGGACCTCTGCTGCGAGGTTAGTCACCTTAAAATACGTTGGCAAATCACAGCCAGGTCTCATCTAGGGGCACAGCTCCCAAATATCCCGGGTTCTTGCAGGATTTTAGCAGGACTGGTTAATTGATGGAGGATGGGGGCTGCCTTAGTGTTGGCACTGAAGGAATCAGCTGCTCTGGAAAGAAACACAGCAGCCAGGCAGTGCCCCTGTGCTCCCGCTCAGCACCTGCACGGCTCCAAGTAACGCCAAGACGTGGTGTAGCCACAGGCAGAGAGCCAAGGATGGGTAGGAGATGGGGGAAGAATGAGAGAAGGGAGTGGAAGTATTGCACCAGGAAGAATCAGGGGGATTTAGGGAGAAATGAGGGTTATGGGAATACCTGGGAGTCTCATGCAAGCGGGTGAAAGAAACCTAGAGGATGTGGGGCACAAGCTTATAGGCTGTAAAAACTCATCCATTACATCCTCACTGTTTTTTTTTTTTTCATTTCCTGATCAAAGACCATATTTCAAAGGTTGCTGGGGATGCAGAAACCCTTTTAGCGAATCTTCCGCCCTTCTTCATCTCTGCAGGCAGCGTAGTGTTATCTAGGCATTATTATTTATTTATTTATTTATTTATTTTCAGGGAAAGCTAACATGCTGCCCCCTTCTTCAAAGGTGCCAGTGGACACTGTGATCCTTGAAAATGTTGTGTGCAGAGCCAGGAAGGTTCCTCCTGCTTCTGTCCCCAGCCATCCCTTCCCTTCTCCCCTCTCCCTGTGGCCGAGCACCCATCCTCAGATGACCCCAGGGGAGCCCTGGCAGTTCCCAAGTCCCCATAGGAAGTGTCCCAGGGCAGGACACCTGAATGAAGGGGATCTGAGTGACTTTGGCGGAGCTTTTGAGCTCTCCCAGGCAGCACTGGAGCTCTGAGTGCAGCAACGCCGGTGTGCCAAGGGCAAAAAGAGATGGGACTGGGGCTAGGATTAAGCTTCAGGGATCTTTCTGTGCACCGGTCCCTGGGTTGTTTCCATATTTCCTTCTTTATTTGACACTCTGCGCATGGGCGCATTGTTGGCATGCGCAGGGATTTCCAAATGAGCACAAGGTTGGATTTCCTCGCTCTTTTGTTATTATTTTTTATTCCTGAAAAAGGTTAAAATGCATTTAAAACGCATACTCACCCATGCCCAGGTGCTCTCCCAGTGTCCCTGCAGCAGGCTGGGAAGACCCCAGGCTGGCTGGGAGCCCGCACACCCTCTAAATACCGGTGTTTCTGCCTCTCCTTTTTCTGCCAGCTCACGGCACTGCCAAGGAAATGAGGAAGCAATCCCTCCTGGCTGCAGAAATTAATAACCAGCTCTCTGAGATGAACAGCACCGGCGTTCACGGCTCGGCGAGCAGGGATGCTCGGCTCTCAGGCGCTCCCAGCTCTGCAAGGGGCTGGTGTCAAGCACCCGAGCTTGGTTTGTGCTGCCTCCATGCTCACCTCTGCCTGGCCTCCTCCACACCAGCCTCCCTCGGGATGGGTTTGTACAGCCCCTTGTGTGAGGAGACCGCAGTCCCTGGTGGGGCTGGCAGGATCTGGGTGATACAAGCAGGATGAGCAGGATGTAAGCAGTGCCCCTGGGGTAAGAACATGGTCCCTTGGGCCCACACTGGATGAAGAGATCCTTTCCGGGGAGGTTTCTTGAGCCTGGCATGTTCCAATGCTCTTCCCCTGCATCCTCACTGGTGATGCTGGAGAGGACATCCCAGCCTGACATCCACTTACAGTGGATGCCCACGGTGTTTTCTAGCTCTTTTCCCAGCCTCCAGGTTCTTCCTGACACCCGCTGTGCCCTGAGCTAATTTATTTACCCATTTTAAACCAATTCCCTGCTGGTTTTGCCACTTGCTCTCATACATCACTCACCATACCCACATTTACGGCCACTCCGTGTGGCCAGGCCTTGGTGCAGAGGACAGACCAGGCGCTGGTTAGCTTCCTGCCATGGACAGAGCCTCACGCACATCCACTGCCGGATAAACAGGCGGATGGAGAAACACTTGAGAAACGTTTATGGGAATGTGACTTCTCTGAGAATCCCAGATCTGTCAAATCGGGCAGGGACCAGCAGTTCAGAAGTTGCTTTGGGGGTGGCTGACAAACACATACACGACCAGCGTCATTCCTAAGTGTCACGGAATCAAAGAAAAACCACCCCAAAAAACTGTGTGTGCATCAACAGCCTGAGCTGATACCGTGAGAAGAAAGATCAGGACAAAGGAGAAAACTGCACGTGGCATAATTAACTCCATCCCCCAAACAAATCACAGCTCTGCCCCCAAGGAAGACGGACGATTTCTGAAGCAGGAGAGGGTCAGGAGTGGATGCGGAGAGCTGCGTTTCTGCCCACACCACGGTGCAGACGTGCTCCTGGCTGCAGCGCTCCCCCTGCATCGAATGAGCTCAGCATATGGAAGGAGAGGGCTGGCGCTGAGCAGGGATGGGGAAGGAGCACGATCTTCCCTTGACAAGCTGGCAATGAGGAGACAAAAAGCCTTTCCATGGTGAATTAACCCATTTTTGTCCGGAGTTGCATCCCCCCTTCCCGCCTGCCTTCACTCCCTGGAGTGAAGCACGGGGTGGACGTTGGTCTTAGTGGTAAATGGAGGCTGGAGGATGAACATGGGCTGTTCTTGTTTGATATGGAGTAATGCGTCCTCCCCTTAAAAAACAGCTGCAGAGCCCAAGGGGTATGGAGACCCCACGTGGGGGTTAGGGAATTCCATGGAGGGTTGGTCTATCCCTGGTGGTTGAACACATTCTTGACCAAGAAGACCTTACAGGGGTGGCAGAAGCTCTGAGGTGGGTCCCAGGGTGGCAAAGCAACCCTAAAATGAGATCCCAAGCAGGTCAGGGTGCCTTCATCCCACTGAAATCCTGTGCCTGCTCAGCCCCTGCCACAACAGGGATGGCCACTGCCCTTGCCATGAGTGATGAGACAGCAGATCTCGTTGTGATGACACCCGTCCTTCAGGATGTAGACCCGTGGCTTTGGGTAGGTGATCCTGCAGACCCCAACCAGCTGCAGCTCTTGGTTTTTGGCCATTTGGCTGCACACCATAAAGCAGCTGCCCACAGAAGTGGCTGTGCTGGGAACTTTTGCTGTGCTTTTAAAAAGCTCAGAGGTCCTCGAAGCCTCTAGGCTCAGGATTTAAGCCCAGCAGCCATGCTTCCAACTCTGCATTTCAGCTGGGTGAGTACCCCTGGAGCCACCAAGAAGAACCCAGGAAGAAAGGAACAGCCTTGGAGGGTGCCCAGAAGAGTTCTGGAGGTGGTGACCTCCTTGCAGCCCCAGCCTGGCAGAGCTTCTGAAGCTGGAAGGGGTGAAACACCTCCATCCAGCATGGGATGTGCCACCAGAAGGCAGCTGGGGCTCCCTCCCTCCCAGCCCTTGAGGAGCTGGGCAGGGACCAGCTCTGGTTTCACCTTCCTGCCCGCTGCAGGCTTCAGGTCTGCTTTTACACAGTGTTCCAACCCCACGGCAGCCGGTGTGGGACATGCACCAACAACCCAGATGGGAAAATATCTGAAAACATCATTAAACAGGAAAGCAGGACCAGCACAGTTTGTATTTATTTCCTCTTCAGTTATGTCCTCTTTCCTAATGAGATCTGCACCGATACGGAGGACAGATGGGCTGCGTGAGCGAAAAACATTTTATTTTGTTTTCCTATCCCATCTCTGAATTTTACAAAGAGATGTTGAAAGGAAAGGCAAATTTTTGAGTGCTCGGGGTGAGAGGGAAGGAGAAGCCACTCAGGCAGGGCTCCGTGTGGCACTGTTCCTGTCCTCCGTCCGTCCATTGAAGGGGACAGGGCACACACACCTTGTGCTCACGCCGAGGTGCATGGATGCACACCAAACACATACCCACGTGCACACACAAGGGCACGCTTTGTGGGCTGTGCACAGTGTGTAAAACCAGTGTGCTTTCACACTTACACTGCTGCTTTCACACACACAGCGTGCACGGGCGCACAAGCATCGTGGTGCACGCACACACGTGCTTTTATTATCGCTTTATCATGCTTTGAGCACGACATCTGCACACTCACAGCTCTTGCTACGCACATCGGCGTGCTCAGGGTAGCTTATGGAAGCGTGCACACCCGTGGCACACGCAGGTGCCAGCACACACGGGCACAGAGGCACTCGCACACCCGCTGTGGCACGCACAGCCACACCGCAGTTCGCTTGCTGGATGCTTATCCCCAGCCAGAGATCTCTTTACTTGTCTGAGGCTAATTAATGGGTTTTGGCAGCCACATTAATAAATGATAATCCCTTCGTAACAGTGCGTGGAGCCCTCAAAACCCCAGGCTCTCTGACGTGTGGCTGCCTTCCCGAGTGCTTGCTGCTGGCTCCGAGTGCTCGTACTTCCCTGCGAGCATCCTCACCTTGGTCGGCCGAGGCGGCGGCGTTCTGGGGGAAGCTGGCATCGTGCTGGCTTTACTGGGGTGGCTTTGCTGATGCTCCATCCCTGCCCCCTTCAAGTTCTGTCATCTTCCTGGCTTAGCAAGGTCTGGTTGCTTATTGGGAGCTTTGGCACCACCGTGCGCCCATCCTGCCTGGTCCAGTTGGACAAGAGCATCCTGGATATGTCACGGGGAGAAACCTGCTCGTGGGTACTGACCCTGGGGCTTGGGGATGGAAAGAAAAGAAACAGAGGAAATCCATTCACATGGAGGGAGGAATATTAATGTCTGTGTTTTGGGGGAACACCCTCAGCACAGGGACATCATCCCCTGGCCCTTCAGACCAGCACAGCCCCCAGGAGGAGGCAGCTCAGGTACGGAGGCAGCTCCCCGTGCTCCAAACCCTCCCTCCCTCCTCTCCTGGGCGATGAAGGGGCCGACGAGCACAAAATCCATGGCACGAAATCCATGGCAACCCGGCTGGCAGCCTCGCAGCCATCGCCTCGCTCCCTCCCCTCCCGGCGCGCCTTTGTCTGCCGCTGGGCGCATCCCTGCAGTCCTCATGGGTTTAGGGTTTTTTTTTTGTTGTTCCTCTCCTGGATTTCACTTGCTGGGAGCAGCCCAGCACCCACAGTAGCTGGCATGGCAGGCTGTGACAAGCAGACAGCAAAACAACCTGTGGCTGCAAATCTGGGTGTTCCCCTTAGAAAAAAAAGAGCCTACGATAACAAACCCGGAGGAGAAGCAGTTTGTCTCCTCTGGGACCCACGACTTGAGCGTGGTAAATGCCTGTTGCTTCCGAGCAGCCCCGCCGAAACGAACCCACAGCCCGTGATTTTGGGTCGAGGTCTGCAAGTGCAGCCTGCAGAGCACAAACCAACAGCCACTGGGGAATTTTGTCCTCTTTCCAAGCAAGATCAGGCCCAAAGGACTCCCCTCAGAGCCTAAATCCTTTCTTGCTGAGCCCGCTCCAGATGTGAAATCCTTGCTTTGAGGACAGCCCTGAATCTTCAATCCACCCTTCACTGCCCTGGCAGCTTCCCCCAGCAAAACAGCCTCCTCCTGTGCATGAAACCCCTCGGGGGACCTGGACGAGATGGGCTGAGCCTTCTCACCCCAGCAGCGTCGGCATCGTGCTGTTGCCAGACACTACTGACTTCTCCCCTGCCCCCTTAGCGATCTCCCTGGGAGACTGGGGCGAGCCCCGAGGAATCCCGCACTGGGAATGCACGGAGAGGAGCAGCGCCTTGCATGGATTTTGCACTGTACAAGCAGGTTGCAAGCAAGCCCCAGCTCCCCAGAGCTCAGCTGCCTGCCTCCTGGGATTGCTCCCCCTCTCCAGCATCGTTTTCTCCCCTTCTCCAGCATCATTTTCTCCCCTTCTCCTCCGACATCATTTTCTCCCCATCTGGCTCTGATTTTCACAACGGGATACCCACACAAAATGCACCCATGGGTGCAGCCCGCTGGGGCAGGGCGTTTCTCCAGCACCCAGAGGAGGAGCCCAGGCACCTGGAGCGATGCTCGCCTTGTCCTCGGCTCCTGCTGAAGCTGGTGGTGCTGCTCCTGCTGGAGGATAAGCATCTGCTTGAAGCCCGGGCTGGCTCCAGCCCAGCACGAGCACAAAGAGGGCTTTGTGAAGGGGATGCACAAAGCAACGGGGCCGAGCTGCTCTGCGAGGGGACCGGAGGCCCGTCCACAAAGTGGGTCCCTGGGGGGAGGGGGGGGGAAGCTAAAAGGAGACCTTTCTACCCCTTCACTTGCCAGGCGGAGAGCGACGCATCGTAATTAAGGGGCTGCAGGTGATCAAAGCCCCGCAGCCCCTAAAGGGAAGGGAGGAGGAGAAGAGGGGGGAGCAGGGGGGCAGGAGCAAACTCTCCCTGCAGGGCAGGGCTCTGAAAAGCAGCGAGCTGAGCTCAGGGGGCTGGAGGCTGGCCCCGAGCTCAACAGAAGCTTCACATCCTACAGGCTGCGATGCTGATGGCCAGGCTTGACTCTTCCCTATCGCTTAGAGCAAGGGAAGGCAGCGTGATACGAGGGGAAAAGCATCCTCCTTTGCTCTTAGCAGGACCAAAATCCTTGGTCAGGCTTGCTGGGTAGACTCATGTAGCTCTGCAGGCAGAGAGGAGGACTCCTGCTCATGTCCCCTCCTTCCCAACCCCGTTCATCCCCCTCCTGTGCATTAACACAAGGGTTTGGGGTCATCGTATGGGAGAGAAGAAAAAAAGGTTGGCACCTGGAAGGGATCCAGGCCAGCTCCAGCAAGAGCAGGGCTGGCCCTATTTCTAACCCAGTTTTCCAGGGAAGAAAACTGGGCACCACCAGGGGCTCTGGGCGGCTCCGTGCCAGCATCATCTCCTCCCTTCCTGCACCCAAAGCCACCCGATGTCCCCAGGCAGTGCCAGTCCCCGTCCCCGCTGATCTGCCTGACCTGCTGAGCACGGAGGAGCAGAGGGGAACTGTAGCAGCTTGGTCTGAAGAGCATCTCGAGGGGAAAAGCTCTGGATTTAGGACTCTGGACCTCGGGAGAGATGATTTCAGCTCATTCAGGGAGCTGAGAAGTTCTTGGGAGGGTGTGGGGAAGGTGTCTGAGACAGCTGGTTGATTTTTTTTTAATTATTTTTTATTTTTTTAAAGAAAACTTATTCAGAGCTTGGGAACAAGCCCTGCCTTTGCACATGAAAATGAGGAATTTCAGCACAAAGCCTGCTCGGTTAATTAAGACACTTCTTGGTGAACGGAGCTGCTAAAAGGGAACATAGAAGAAATGGAAATAAAGAGAGCAAATGAAAGAAGAGTGCCAAGGCAGTGCTCGGGTACCGAGGGATAAAAGCAGCAGGGCTGGCACCCAGCTGGGGCACAGGCTGGTCAGGGATGCTAAGAGCAACAAGAGAGGCTTGACGAGATTTTAATGGCACACTTCAGGGAAACGGGGTTTGCTGCTGGACGGGGGGATAGCCCCCATCCACTGGGGGTTTGTGGAAAACACTGGGTGGTTGTGGAAAAGGTTGGGTACCTTTTTTCCTTTTTTTTTTTTTTTATTTTTTTTGCCTAAGTCTTCATTGCTCCAAGCTTCTGCACAGAACAACATTTATTTTATTTTATTTTATTTTATTTTATTTTTTTCCATTTGCATCTTGCTACCAAGATGTCAAGGGAGCATCCTGGCATCTCCGGGGCCACCATTCAGAGCAGACTGTTTGGCAGCTCATGAATCCTAGAATCATTAAGGTTGGAAAAGACCTCCAAGATCATCTGGTCCAACCATCCAATGGAGATATGTAGCTATTAACATGGACTGGATAAGACTGGCCGCTTGACCTGATCGAGTGCTGGTTCCTGGTGGAGAAACAGCCCTTGGAGGTCCCCTCTTATCCTGTGTTTTCGTATGTATCTCATGAAGACTTCTCCAAGCCTTGACTTGGAAGTGCATTAGGTAACTGTCCCTTTGCAAGACTTGAGGGTCATTAGTGATTGCTGAATAATGCAAAAGGTTTACCTAACCCCGTCCTGACTGCGCCTTGTTGTGCAGGGCATGCTGAGCATGCCAAGGCGATTCCATCTGAAACCCAAGGCCAGAAGGTCCCTGGCTCTACCTCTGGGGCAAGCAGTCAGCCATCCCAAGTCTCATTTTCCAGGGCATAACTGGAGGATCACTGTTCCACCTTTCTGGGGTGGCTGGAAGAAGCTGACCTTGGCAGATCTCTCACTGTGAACAGCGCTCCCGTCTCCCGCTGAGCAGCTATCCTCAGTCTCAAGCAGTTGGGGGAAATTCCCTCTGCCTCCCGGAGCATTCCCTGTCCTAAAGAAATCTCCTTGTGGCACCCTGCGTTTTTGGAGCAGCTCCTTCCTGCCCCCATTGTTCCCACGGAGCAGAGACAATGATCTCAGAACGCAGCACTCTTGAAACCCCTCCAGAAAGCTGCGATTTATGAGCAGCCTGTTCCAACTGGCAGGGGGAATTCGTCAGTGGAACAAAAACATTGTGTAATTTCTCTTTCCTCCTCTCCCCCCTCTGAGAGGCAGGCGGGAGCATGTCAGGGAGCCCTCCACCGAGAAGGGCTTGTGGGGAAGGGTTTGGTGAAGCATTGGGCATCTTCCAGCATGTTGCAGACCTCTCGTGGTGGCCGACCCAGGGCACACCAAGCTGCTGAAGGCAAGGGGAACCAGGATGGCTGGGCTGCCCCGGGGCTTGGACCACAGGGACTCCACAATGCCCTCTTGTTGCTAACGGCTGGGCAAATCCAGGTCTTAGTTACCCTGAAAAAAGTATGTGCAGAGCTGGTCCCTCTTGGTACAGTAGGCTGAAAGGATGAGGGATGAAAGCCTGAGAAATCAAGGGATTGCCCCGTATCTGTTCATCGTATTTGGGGTGCCTTGCTCCCTCGTGCGTGTTTCTTCAGACATGCACACAGCGAGGGAAGAGAGCCTGGTTTCGTTTTGGTGTGTAGCCTGCCACCTCCTCCTTGCTATCCTTTGTTTTTTCTTTCAGTCCCTTCTGTCTTCTAAAATAAAACCCACTTAGCAGTCAGCTTCAGTCTCTGAAAAAAAAAAAATAAGCTGCTTGGAATACTCCAGCTGGAGTTGTATTCATATATATATCTATAAATATATATATACACACATATGCATATATATATATAAATAGTTGGACCATGATATTTCTTCACAGACTGTGTTAGACCATGACAATGTGCTCATTGGGACGGGTTGCCCAGGGAGGTGGTGGAGTCCCCGTCCCTGGGGGTGTTCAAGGAAAGGTTGGACGTGGTGCTTAGGGACATGGTTTAGTGGTGACACTGGTGGGGGGGTGGTTGGACCAGGTGATCTTGGAGGGCTGTTCCAGCCTTAATAATGATTCAAAGGTTCTCTTATTCTATGATCTGAAGTACCACGTAGCAGAAGCTGAAAATTCAGCACGTGACTCTTTAAATACGCCACTCCCTGGCCTTCCTGGCATAAATGTGACTGAACAGAGCACTTGTGTGATGATCTCTCTGTTTAATTTTATTAAGGGCTGTATGGAGGCAATTGTGGGAGACATCAAAATGCAAATCACTCACTGATTATATGATAGCACTTCACGGTGCCAGAAGAGTAAGGAATGAGGTGCTTCCCTCAGGAATAATGACCCTTTTTATCATCGCTGTACCGGGGCTGTGAACGAGAAGCAAGGTCTCTTGCCCGTTAATGTATTGTGATGGACCACGCCAGGGAATGTGGCCAGTTGACTAAGATGAATTATGTAAAATTGCTTCTTAATCAACTCAGAAAGAGTAAAAAAAAAAAAAAAAAAAAAAAAAATCAAGCTGGGCAAATTTTTTTAAAATGATTTCTTCATGCTGTAAAATATACAGAGTTTTGGGTTGACCAAAACTTCAGGGATTGGGTCTAGCTGGATGAATGGCTCTAACCCACTGAAAGAAAGGTTTTGTCAAGGCTATTTCAGGAAAAATGTTTTGACTATTCATTACAAAACAATGTCTGAAGGCAAACAACACGTTCTCAATGGTTTTAGTGTTAGATTAATATTTTTTAGAACTCTGAGTAGAACAAAAATATAAACAATTAAAATAGTAGGCAGAGCATCTAAAATATGCATATATGCGAGATCTGGGGGCAACCCCCCTGAAATTAGGTCTTTTTTTAGTTAATCTGGGGAAATTTGTGATCTTCCAGTCTGGCCACCCAAATTAAAAATGTTCATTATTCACATGGAGCAGCCTCAGAATTGCTCTTGAGTTTCAGCTAGGAGCATGTCTCATGGCCATGCAGCTGCAGACAGCTTGAGAGAGCTTGGGACCACGTTCAGCAGAGCCATGGCCATGACTTTTCTTCCTTAGCCGGATATATTTTTAAGTGCCTGAAATTCTCCTTTGGCTCAGTGGCTGAGTAACAAAACAACACCTAGCATAAAAGAGTGACTTATTTTTGGCTCTGTTTTCTGTACATTTTTGTCCAAACACATAACATGTCCTCCCACCTTTATTTCTTTCCATCTCCTCCAGATCTCAAGGCAGAGCAACTGCTGCTGTAGCTGTAGGGGACGTCCTAATGATGTGCACGGACAGAAAAACCTGATGGAAAACCTTTTACACCCATAAACCTTGCAAACACCACGCTGGTGCTTGGCAGCGTGGATGGTGCTGGAACCACCTGGTGCTTCACATGAAGTTTCCAGCCCTGTCACTGCTGCCTGCACTTGGAAAGAGACCTGTCGGTGTGGAGTCGTGCATTTCAGTGCAAACACCAATTTTTTGGTCACTGCTCATGGTGGCTACTGGGTGGCTTATTGAATTGGCATAAACAGAGCCTGCTCCTGCAGGAGCTGGACAGAAGCTCCCCGTGCAGCCCCCGACTGTTCTCCTGGAGCCGTTGAACAAAACGAGAGACCAGAGGCAGGAATCAATACAGACATCATTTTATAATTAAAAAAAAAAAATTGTGCATTTCGATGAACAGCTGGCAGTTTATAACCATCCTCATCCCACTTAATGCAGAAAATACATGTCTGGAACCCAGACGTCTGATATTTCTAATGCCACGTATAATGACCACCTAAGACTGTGCTTGTACTAACCCCTGGCATTCAGCTGCCAGATAAGAGCCCAAAGGCAGGACCCCTCTATATTTGACTCTAGATTATCCTAGAGAGAACCAGTCCCCCTCTTCCAAGGCATTATTTTTGCTGCAATGCTGTTGTTGCCATCTTTTGATCGAAAATGCCTCTGAAAATCAACATGGGACATGAATAGATTTTTTTTATTATTATTAAAAAAGTAAACAAAGAAGAATTTTAATGATTATTTTTTCCCAAAATGTCCATGGGAAAATAAGGCTATTTCTCTACTAGTAAACTAAATGGCATCACAATCCAGAGGCCAACTGGCAGTGTGGCCACAACCCTATTAAACCTTCAGTACCTGGGCAGTAAAAGTCTCCAAGTTTAGGCACAACACTGATTTAACTATTAGTATAGCTCTGCTGCCCCCAGACACCTCTCAGCGAGCCATACGCTGGAGGGGGAGGCATCACCGAGCAGCTCTGGCATGCTGAGAAGAGCAGAGCTGGGTTCTGGCACGGTCAGAAGTGTTGGAACAGGGGGGAGAACCTCGGGGCAGCCACGGTCCCCCTGGACAGGCTGTCTCGGGTGCCGGGAGCCGCCGTGGCTAAGCCCCTTTTGTCCCTGCCCCTGCTGGGTTAGGCCATGGGGAGCTCTGCCTGCTGTCCTCATGCGCTGAAAAGGCAGAAAATCACAGCATCCACCCTACACGCTGCCAGGACGGGAGGGAATCCCCCCCGTGCTGGCTGCAGGTCCAAAGCACAGTGAGGGCAGCTCGTCGCAGCAATGTTTCTCCCTTTAATTTGTAGTCACACTTTGTGCTCATTACACAAAAGTCCTTTTTTTTTCCTCTCGGAGGTCCTTTCTCTGACGGATGTGTGTTGCTACAGAGGACCCAGGATTTGCTGGTGCTGCTGCTGGGAGGATGTCAGCCTCGGGTGGTTTCTCTGATGTGGGATGTCCTGGGTGTAAACCCCCTCCGTCGCCTTACTGCTTTTGGAGCCAGCCACAAGAGTCTTGTGGCCGTGGCTGACAGTGGGATCAGGAACGCGTATTGCTCTGGGTATAAATTCTAGGGCACACAGGTGACTTCTGGCCAGACGGAGTCTCTGTATAAATATGTCCATGATCCATCCATAATCCATACCACGGACAAAATTATGCTAGAGTACACTGGACTCAACGGAGCACGTCAACAAGCACATCTCACCACTTTTGGGGGCTGCAAATCATTCAACTCACCATCTCTCACCTGCTGGGAGGGCTCCTTTCCACTGGAAACCATCCTTATCTGAAAAAAAACAAAGACCCCGTGCCTGGACAGGCAGAGGCAGAGGATCGATGTCTCAGGAGACATCCAGGGAGGACAGTGACATTTTCTGGAGACAGCTCTAGCCTGGGAGGAGGTAAAAGGGAAGGGAAGGGGGATTTTTGCCCTGCTTTCTGTCTAATCTTTGAATCTCCCCTCTGACTTCTGAATACTGGAGATGTGTCCACCTCTTTGCTACTGTGGGGAGAGGAGAAGGAGGAGAAGGGACTTTGCAAAAGAGCAGGCTAACAGCCCATGCTGGGTTCAGATGCTCTGTGCTTCCTACAGGTCTGGTCTTCCCAACGGGCATCTCTGAGCCATCCCAGCACCGGACTCTGCTTCCCCTTCTGCCACCAAGACCAGCTGCGTGTTCCCCGCTTGCTCCCATTCCCTCTGCCCCTCTGAGGCCTCTTTGTGCCCAGCCATCAGGCAGGGAGAGCCCTGGCACTGCCCAATCCTTTCTCCTTCTCCCCCATCCTTCCCTCTTCTGCCCCCCCTTCAGCACAGCGAGAACCGGCGCGAGTTGATGTTCATCTTGGTGACCCCGATGAGCTTGAGCGGCGTGGAGAGGCTGAAGGAGCTGACGAGAGGGAAGTCGCAGAAGAGGTCGGAGAGCTCGTCCCGCTCCTCCAGCTCGTACGTGGCGTCGTTGAGCATGCGCTGGTGGAGGTGGCAGGTCTGCTCGATCTTCAGCTTGTTGATGTCGCTGCGGAGGCGCATGAGCTGCCTGGCCAGCTGCTGGTCCTGCAGGCGCATTTCTGCCTGAAACGCAAGACGGAGGGAGGGGAGGGAAGAAGGTATCAGCAGGGGCACTGCACGCATTCCTCAAGGTGCTGGCTGCGCCAAATCATGGGAAACGTAACTTGGCCAGAGGTGCTACCCCACGGCGAAGGGCTGGGATGGAGGCAAGGGTCTTCCCTGCAATGCATCCCAGTCAAATATGAGCTCAGGATGGTGAATTGCTGGAGTTCTGTGCCTGGTCAGCTTTCCTGGAGGACCGGGAAAATGGAATTAAAGCCAGCACACCAAGGCTTTGGGTATCAGTCAGTGCAGGCTTCAGAGCCTCCCTCTCAGCTTTAAGCAAAGCCCGAATTAATCTTGCTCGTAAGGGAGCAGCCACAGTGAGAAGCAGCAATTAGAGGTGGAAAGGAGCAATTAAAAGAACCCCAGAGAACCGATCCCCAACTACTTGGCACGGGTTTCCAGCCTGCATAAATCAGGGCTGGTTTGTGACAGCGGGGAGCGCGGCTCCCCACATCCCCCGTGGCTTATCTCGCGGGCTGGCAGCAGATCTCAGGATGGGGCCCCCATGGTCCCCATGGGACAGAGAACAAGCACCCCGCAGCCTAACGAGCTAAATATTTCGGAGGGTTTTTCCTCCCCTGGCACCTAACTTTGAAAGGTGGAAGACTCAGAAGTGATGAAAGGAAATGGATTTTATTTTTTTTACTATTATTATCATTATTTTTTAAAATTCCAGCTCGTAATTAAGCAGAAAACTCATTGCCACAGGATATTGTAGTGGTGAAGGAAGGAGGCGATCACTTGGCGAGATCCACAGTGAGAATCAGCCTCCACAGAAGCCGGCAGACACCAAGCAGACAAGCCCCACTTCTCACCCCACATCCCTCCCTGCAGAAAAGCAGCAAACCTCAAAAGCCACAGAGAAAAGGGAGTGGTGGGAGAGAAGCCAAGCAGCGCTTGGTGAACCTTGAGGCTTGAACCTCTACTGGAGACAAGGAGGGAGCAGCACAGGCTGGAGAACTGTCCTCCAACTGCCCCCGTGTGATGACCTGACCCTTTCCTTGATGTCGCCTAGGACGTGAACCAGCGCACGAGAAGGAGCCCATTGGTACCAAGGATTCCTGATTGTGTGTTTATTTTGTTTGTTTGTTTGTTTGTTTTTGTTTTTAATCTTTGTTCTTCTTAGCTCCCTGTGGTTTGAACAAGAAGTTCAGAAGCCGACCCAGGCTACGTGTATATTAATATGTTAAATTATGCATGGCCACAAAACCTTTCTCTTCGCTCAGCTGCGAGCACAGCCCTGGCATCCTTTGAGCAGAGGCCAACGCACACAGCCCTAAGCAACTCCCCACAGGCACTCCCTGGGAGGTAACTTGGGGGGATTCATCCTCAGCAGGCATTTGGGATACAGCCGCCGAGCCTGGATTTTAACAGCCTGGACACGGCCAGACTGTACCAGTTTGCCTCCAGGCTGAAAACCAGCTGCTTGGTTTATGAGTACAGATGACAAGCGAGGGGTAAATTTATTCCTGGGTTAGTGGCTGGAGCACAAAGCTGCAGAGATGAAGGGCGGAGGCAAAATTCAGCTCAGGATGCTCCACAGGTGGCCCTGGGATTTCTGCACAAGACCTTTCTGATGCTCAGAGCCCAAGGCAAGGGCTGACGGTAATATAATGTAAATTAATCTGAGCCAAGCCAGGCTCTTCTCACTCGTGCCCCACGGAGGCACAGTGGAGGACCTTCCTTGGTGCTCTCAGGCAGCATTTGGGGTCCGTTGTCTGCAGAGGATTAAGTCAGCTTCCTACAAATCCCAGCCTGAACTTCCCTCTCAAATACTTGGCGGGGTTGTGGCAATTTACCCTCATCAAAAAAACAAACAAACAAACAAAAAAAACCAAAACCAAACACTATTTCCTTGCCCCTGGCAGAGAAATGCCACTTGCTGGCTTTTCTTCTCCCACATGAGTTGCAATGAAAAAAAAAAATGTATTAGTGATATCTTTTGCTGTTTCACAATGCTGTGGCTTGACATTCTATCAGGAAGGCGATCGCAGATGTTATTGGACTGACCCTTGGTCAGTATTTCTTGTCGGTTTATCAAGCTACATGAGAAAAGTCAACAAATGCTTTCATAAGAGGTTTTGAGGAATGTGGGATTAAATAAATAAATAAAGAAAAAGGATTAAAAAATGAATTGGGAGACCTTTGTGGAAAGAGAAAGGACTTGGAGACTGCCATTTCCCTCCTGCAAGCCAATTTCCCTCTTTTTGACCCGTTCTTGCTTTCTATGCTTTTCTAAGAAACCATTTTGCTTTTGTGCAAGTTCACAGACAAAGCCGTCTGGGTCGTGGGGAGCGGATTCCCAGCTTTATCCTTCAGGTGCTCAGTCTCTGGTCTCCTTTCCTTTCCCACACCATAGCTGGCACCCCTGGTGTTTGCTGAACCAGCCTCTTCTGCAGCCATGTGGACTGTCCTGTATGGCAGGGTAATGCTGCACGGGGCAAAATCAACACCGACCTGCACCGATCACCCCAGGTGAGCAGAAATTATCATCCTAGACCCAGCCCTTGCAGGCTGTGCTCCGGGGCTCTGCACGGAAGCAGGGATGAGCTGTCAATGTTTTCCCAGGGAGATAAAGTCCCTCCAGGACAGCAAAACGGATGGACGAGGGACAAAGCCTGGCAGTGGCTGCCTGAAGGATTATGTGCACCATGAGGAGGTGGCACAGGAGATGAGGGCTGTCACCGCCAGCACCTGGTGGGGACCCCCCTCTGCTTCCCAAAGGCTTAGAAACACCTTGGTGGTGCCAGCTCCTGTGGAGGCACATCCATGGGGTGATGGATGGTGGGGGCAGAGCATGACAAGCCCCTCCAGGACAAGGTGGGTCTATGAGACACATGGGTCACCTTGTCTGCAGAGGTGACACTGGACATAGCCAGGATTGGGCAATACATGGGAAAGTGATGTGCTTTGCTCAGAAACACACTGAATATTAGCAGGATTTGGGTCAGAACCCAGAAGTGCTCATTCTCCTTCCTTTTCTCACAGGCTCCTCATGAAAACTAGAAACTCGCAAGATGTCCCACACTGAGGACCAAGCCACCACCAGAAGTGGTTAAGGATCTCTTCTGGAGAGGAGCACGGTCAGGTCAGCAACGCTCCCCAAGGCTTCCTGAAAAGACCCAGCGGGATTACAGGAGCTGTACTGCAGGAAGCCGTGGGTTGTTGGTTTACACAGCTCACCCACAGGGTCAGCTACTGCAGCGTATCTTGGTGTCCCAATTTTGTCTGTGTGGGACGGCAACGTGGTCCCACAAACTCTGTGCAACGTCCTGGAGGAGCCCATGGGGTGCTCCTGGCAGAAGCCATGCACTTTGCTTCCAGGTCTTGCATGCCAATTGCAGGAACAGCCTCCTGTACATCTTTTATTTTGCACAATCCTCTATTTAACAAACCTTCCCCTGCCTCTTTTTGGCCTGGCTCCAGCAGACAATGAGCTGCATGGCTGGACGTGGGGATGGACAGGCTAGTGGTTTGAACTTCCCAGCTTGGATGGGAAACCAAACCCAGCCCTTCCTGGCAGAGGACGTTCTGCAACCAATAGACTGAACCTCAAAGCTGGACTGCAGATGTGTGAATGGGCACATTTTTTTTTTTTTTACCCCAGGAAGGATTTTCAATTTGGATTGGGCCTTTGAGTCTATCAGGGATGCTAAAACACAGGACGGAGAGAAAGTTTTGGATGCATCTTTGTCCAGTCCAGGTGGCTTAGCCCAAATAGCTAGATACAGCTGAGACTTGTCTCCAAGTTTTCCTAACCATGGACTATCTGTACGGTCACAGACAGGAAAATCATCAATGTTCCCATTGCCATTGGTCCACCTGATGTGTCACTATGGGAGGAATTAGCAGCAGAGACCCCCCAAAGCATGGAGGTGGTGTGGAGCTCTTTGGGACCTCATCCCAGAAGAGAAGTGTCCCGTGGACAGGGTCCCAACCTGTGCTCCATGAAGCTCAGGGTGGTGATCTGCAGAGAAGTGGTTGTTTCCCCAGGGTTCGTACTTTTTATTTCCAAAAGATCAAAAGAAAGTGAAACTGGGTGCAGCCACTTGGATCCAAGTACAGCCCAGCCATCAGACCCTTGCCAAACACTTCAGAGAAGTCGGGTAAGTCTGAATTTAGGTTTGAGGCTTCATCTTCAAAGGTGCTTGGATGCCACCCTGCTGTGGCTAATTTTAGATGCTCACGCCCTTGTGGTGCAACCCACAGCCCAAAACAAGGTGTTTTTGCAATGCCTGTGGGTTACACAACCCCAAATAAAGCCCAGATGCTTTAGCTAACACATGTAGGGCCTGGCATGGATCACAAATCTCACCTTTCTTCAGTATTGAGTTTAGACTGTGTAGAGTCCCTCAGAAACTTCATCTTGCCTTTCCTGAGGGAGGTAGTTACCTCTGTTTTTTGTTGAATTAAGGGGCACTAAAATGAATCCAGGACTGGTAAAGGTATGTCTGGGAGAAAGCCCACAGCCAGAGGAAAAGCCTGGCAGCTCAGCATCCGAGTGAGACAAACAGAGGGAGGTCTTAGTGGGCTCACATGTGGACTTACACAGAGGAGTACAGTGCTTCTCAGAGCTGCAGTTCCATCTTTGCCACGTGCACAAACCCACATCCACCTCATGAAAATCCTCCACTCTCTAAAAAGGATGGCTGCACCCAAACTGCTCCCTGGGGATGGTTCTGCTCTGTGTAAATGCCCAAACTGCCCAAATTCCAGCAATTTAACAGCAGCGATGGTGTTGCTTCGGTGCATGTGCACGAGTCCTTTCACTGCTTGAATTACAAATACGGACAAATCCTTCCTGGACCTGTTATGTAGCAGCAGATTTCCAACACAGGCCAGGCTCCATCGCTAAATCCATCCTCTAGATTCCTCCTCTTTCCCCCCCACCTCCCAAAAATCACGGAGCAATCTGCAATGATTCTCGTGACAACAGTGTTTTGGTGCCCCATTGACATTTAAAATCACTTAAGTACCTGCTGAACCAATTATCAGTGTCAAAAATGGAAATAATAGCAGGAGCTTTGTAAAGCATATTGCCAAGTCCTATTGCTCTTGATGAGGAAGACAAATTGATCGGAAAAGGAGACACCAATTGAGAGAGCATCTGACTTTCAGGTCCCTTTTCAAAAATCTTTCCTGCATACTGGCTCACACGCCTCCAATTTCAGTGCCAAATGTTGGTGAAATTGAGAAGGAAAACACGCTTTCCTACTGCGCCACAGTCAGAACTGTCCGAAGGCATCCCAGTTCATGGTGGGGTTTTGTCCTTTAATTACTTGCCACACATTTAAGGAAAAAAGGCACTTTGAAGGCTCTGGTTTAGAACCTGTAAAAATTTGTCTTGACAGGCAAAAAAACGAAGAAGAAAATAGAGCCTGATCACTCCGATCCCTGGGTCTTTCACCATACCCTGGCTGGTAGCGGTCTTACTTTCAGCATTGATGATGAGCAGATGCATTTGACAGTGCAAAGGCAAAAAAGAGGCAGGAGGAGTTAGGAAGGGAAATGTTCCAGCCCCCAGGCAGTTCAACACATGCTGAGTGCTGCAATTTGCTTGTACACCTACACAGAGCCTCGCAGCACAAAAACAAGAGCAGGAATTTGCATGTCTGAATAAATCAGCTTCCCAAGGCCAGATTCTCAGCAGGTCCCAGCTGACGTGGCTGGCTGGAGCTCGGTGGGCATATGCAGACCTAAAAACCGGGGCCAGGCCTTCGTGTGCAAGGTGCAGAATCAGGCCCCGGAACTGGTCACCTGGGGAGAAAGACCACGAGCAGCAGATGCACGGTGAGACCTTGGGCTTGTCCTTGGCTTCACTTCTGAACGTGAGGAGCCTGGACCTGGCTGAACCCGAATCAGGGCAGATTCTGGACACACAGGGACAAATTTCCTGCAGTGTTGGATGACCTCTATTTTGGGAACTGGAAGTAATGCTTTAGATTTAGCAGGTAGCTTTAGTTGTAACACCATGGCTAAGAGGAAACCTGGGCATACACATGCTACTAAATTCACTTTGCTTCCAGAACTATGTGTTCCAATACAAACCGCTTGCTGGGGATGGTCTGCTGCATGTGCAAGCTCTTAAAACTCTAACGGCTTGGCAGGGTGCTAATGGTACAAGCCAAAACCATGCTGGGGCCATGCTAACAAAACAGCCCCACCTAAACCTGCTGGTCGCTGTGGTGAGGATTGCAAAGTGTGAGTGATGGAGCTATGCTCTGCTCTGCTTCATTTTTTTCTGTAAGGGCACAGGCAGTGGTGTACCCGTATCCTGGGCAAACACTGCTTTTGCCATTTCATTAGGTAGATGAACTAATTTAGAGTAATCTAAATTGACTTCTGTTGGAGGACTGCATAGAGTGAGGGAGAATTCAGCCTGCAGTGGAGGATGGCATGGCAGAAGCAGATTTCCCCAGAGTTATGGCATAGATCATTTTTGGATGCTGTTCAGAAAACTGCCCAGATGCTCATGCTGCTTCTATCTGTAATGGTAGAGCAAGCAGGGCCAGAGCCTTGGCCACCCTCTCCTGTGTTGTCAGCGTGCCTCCTGGCACAGTTTTGACTCCAAAGAACAGCAGTGACCCAAGCAACTCTAGGCTTGGTTTGTGAGCTACCAGGGAGCCGCAGCTCAAGAAATAGCCCTGGCAGTGTTGGTGCTGATGCAGATGTGCTCCCTCCTGCTATGCTCTGCGGCTGTGTCTGCACCGGGCTGCTTGTGGCAGGGCTGGTGCTCTGCCCAGGTCTGTGGTCTCTGACGTTAAACCAGACCAGAAGGATTTATTGCCCACTGAGGGCGATCATAACCAAGGGATGGGTGCTGGAGCCCTGCCTGGCTGCCCCGATCAGGCTCTTGTCTGAAGGATGCTGCACTTTCTGGCCTTGGATCCTGCCTTAAGCAGATGTAGAAACTCTATATAACCATAGCCATACCCCGTTCTTAAATCTTCCTGTTCACTTTGCTACCATGAAATGGTGGTGAATAAGGAAAAATCCTAGCTGTGTTGGGATGAAAGGAAGCTGGTTCATTTATTTCAAAAGAAACCGGGCTTCATCCTTGAAATGCAATGTGAAATGCATCTTTTTGTTTCAGCACCCTGTGAAGTGATGGCCTTGCTGTGTTCTTACTGTTTGCTGGCATCTCTTACCCAGCAATAGTGCCTCCAACATAGCTATTAAGCTGTGTGGTCAGTCAAATACATGCTCTGTCTTTTGGGGAAATTGTTCTAAATTACATGAGTCATGTCCAGATCCAGTAAAGACTGGTATAATTAAGAGACAGGAAAATGGAAAGTGAGGAACAATTAGGGTTTGCTTTGCCCTTTTTCTTCCTTAATTTAAACTTTTAATTTTCATCAGATGATGGTTTATATACCACACCCTAGTCTAAAGGGTAGACTGTAAGACAATTTATACTTTGGGCAGGAGACCAAGAACAAACCAAACCCTTTAAAATCTGGGTCTTTAAGAAAGAAAAATCTGTTCCTTACTGGTTTGGGGCATCTTGAGACTTGGGTTTTACATCAAGCCCTCTGTGAATATAATTCATCACAGATGAAAGCATGGACCCAGGTTCAAGTCAGATCAGAAGCTGATATTCTCCAGAGCACCAAGTGATTTTAGGAGATCAACTCAAAACTCTTTGTAATAGTCCTGGATTTCTGAAAGTGCTGCTCTTGTTTTCCAAGAGCTATGGTCATGAGAGACATCTCAGCCACCAAAACTGATTTTCAAGACCACTTCTGTAAATAACTCCTTTAGAGATCAGTCCAGTTGGCAAGTACAGCAAGAACAACAAAAAAGTTGTTGGATAAATATTCTTTGGCATAGAAGTCACAGAGACTTTTTACAAAAATATTATTCACTGTTCTGCATGAGCAGCTTTCCTCAAAGAATTTCGGTGCTTATCAAAAGCAAAGGATTTGCCCAGGAACATTTCCACAACTGTGTCTGAACCACACGTGCTTTCCCAGCCCTCAGGGACCCCATTGCAAATATTGCTGCCGTCCAAACAGTTGCAAATGCTGTTGGCAATCACAGGTAAACATCCAATTTGGCAACAGAAACGGAGTCACGTGAAATCAGTTGTATCCAGTTTCCAGTCATGTGGGCCAATAAAAAGGATTTTTTTTCCTTCCATTTTCATTTTCGGTCCAGAAGGGAAGGATCACTAGGAAGTGCTGTCTGTCTCTGCTTGCTCCTATTCTTGAACAGAGCAGGGTCTACTCTCCAACCCCCGAAACAGCTGCCCCAGTCCCACCATCCATCCTCTTGGCATTCTCTGGCTCCATAAAAGATACACCTAAGCTTCCTGCAGGGAATTATCCCCAGGACATGCTTTTTCCTGAGCTGGGCTGGGAGCTGCCTGGGTCAGTGCTAGCAGGCCAGGCCCAGGACCACGACAGCAGCACAGCGCATGAAAGCTGAGCTTCCAGTGCCCTCGCCCTGGCTCTGGTTATTTTCCTAGCATATGTGTAGAAATTATATCTTGTCTTCTTCTCTGTGAAACACGGTTAACAGCATTTTTCCTTCCCAATGAACTGCATGGAGCAAGTTAGTGAAGACTGCATAGGCCTGGCCCACCCCACCCATGTCCTCCCCTTAGTATGGGAAGGTAGGTCTCCAGTCCTTCAGTCTGGTGGCTTGTTTCAACCAGAAATAAAGATATGTGTAAGATGGGGTGTGTGTCTCAGGCAGGAGGATGACAAAAATGTGGAGCAGTGTCTAATGAAGGAGGACTAGACAGGTGATGAACTTGTGAGAGCTGGCTGAGGAAGGGTCTGCGATCAGGCTCTGCCATTGTGCATGCAGCAGAAGAAGGAATGTGCTTTGGTAGGTCTCACAGAAAAAGGGAATCCTACAATGATATGGAACAAAAGGAAATGCTTTGTCCCACCATGCAGGAATGATCTGGGGAAAGATAGAATATCCTGAGTTGGAAGGGACCCATAAGGATCCATAAAGATGGTTACCGCAAGACCTTACAGAATGAGTTGAAAAAGAAAAAGAAAAAGAAAAAAGAAAAAAAGAAAAAGAAAGGGGGAATTGGGCAATCACTTGGAGGTTAGATCTGCTAATGCTCGTTAAATGGTGGTCTGTATGCAATGTCTCACTGAGGGAGCTCCTAAACCACTGATAGCCACAGGCAGCAAGGGTAAATCCAGAATGGGTAAATTCAGCAAGGGTAAAATTAACCTGCTGTATTAATCTGAGGCATAATTAGAGAAGCAGGAGAGGAAGCAAACTGCTAAAAACTCAAGTTGCTGTATTTCTTTGGCCTGCTGGATCCCAGCAAGGACTCTGAGATGGACCTGGCTCCTTCTCCAAGGCCATGGGTGCTCTGCTGTCCACTTTTTCCTTCCCCAGTCTGCTCCTACCAGCCATGAAAAGACTGTGGGTTGCTTTTTCACTGGGGGCTGAAGGCAGGTGGGAACAAGGAGCCTCTTTTTTCCCCCTCCTTACTCTCCCTTGATAAAAATAAAATAAAATAAAATGAGTGCTACCTACCAGGGGCAGGAAACCACTTACCAGTTCCTTCCGGAGCCACGTCAAAGCCTCGTCGATGCTCTCAAAGCCACCTATTTTCCCTGAGGTAAGAGTCACCTTGTCCTGGGCAGGGCTCCCGTTGAGGTGCAGCTGCACCTTTCTCAGAGGGACAGTCTCCTCCAGGCTCTTTTTGGCCTCATTCCCGTCCTCCTCGCCGGCGGGCTGGGGGCTCTTCCATGCCTGCTCCTCCAGCTTTGCCTTCCACTCCAAGTAGGACGGGCGCCTGGTTTCCAGCCTCAGCTTCTCTGTCAAGGCCTTGAGGCTCCTCAGGTGATCATCAGGAGGAACGGCACCTCCAGAGCCACCATCTGTGCTGTCCAGAGCCTCTTCTATTTGGATTTTAGGCAGAGACATCCTCCCTGGGAGTCCAACGGCATAGGGGTAGGCTCCCACGGGTCAGGGACAGGGGTGGGAAGCCCTCAAGGCCAGACCAGCTCACTGCAACGTGCCCAACACGGCTCCTTTGAGGACAAATCCTGCTCAGGCACCACGCCGAGGCTGGACGGACACCTAGAAGAGAAGCAGAGGCTTGGTTTCCACTTTGAGAAGGAAAAGGGAGCAAGGAGGGAGAGGCAGCTCTTGCAGCGCGTGGGCTTTGGGAAAGGCAGGGTGCCAAGGTGCTCCCGGGGAGCGTTACCTCATCCCAGCTCTCTGCCTTGCTTTTGGGGCAGGAACAGACAGGCTTTTCGGGAATCTCTGGTTACCTACACCTCTGATCTTAAGGGGCCGTGATAAGGATGCCAATGAAGCTGGGAAACGTTCACTGACCCTTCCGAGGCTGTGTCACACAACCCGATGTCCTCTGGCTATTGCTGGGGGTCAGGGTGTCTGTGGGCACCATCCTGCTGGCTTCCCAGCTGGCAATCCTACATCCCTCCACTTCAGAAAAAAAGGGACAGATGAACTAGTACAATGCAAACTTCTGCCAAAAGTTTGAGTCCAAAGGAGAGATAGAAATATAAATATTTGTGTATTGTTTGTTTGTTTTCTTGCCCAGTTTTAGGGGGTTGCATTTAGATCTAGGCTTGCTAAAGATGCCAGTCTCCAGCTGTAAGATTCAGCTTCCACCCATCCAGTGAGCTCGAGGCAGGAGCACAGCCCCTCGCCAGTTTGGGGGTAACCAGGGCACCGGCACAGCTTGGGTTTGGATGCCTGCACTTAGGGAGATCTGGGCAGGTGGTTTCCATCACTGGCCAGCTCCAGTTTGCCTCCTGGTTGCAGTCCCTCACCCTTGCTAGCTCCTGAGCTGTGCCCGGATGGTGTCCAGGACAAGGAGCACCAGCACAGAGGAGCCAGGAGCTTTCTTCCCAGCTTCTCCTCCTGACACCACCGGTGGACCACAGCTTGGTGAACCAAAACTTCCTCCGTGGGACGCAGAGCTCAAAAAACTCTGCAAGAGTTAAGCTCAGGCAGCTTCTGCATTCACTTGAGGTAGGATCAGATAAGAGACTTTCTCAAGGTCATATGCTCATCTGTGGCTGAGCTAGGAATAGATCCAGAGCTCTCGTTTACACGTCGAACGCAAAACAAAATACTTTTTGCCTGCCTGGTAACATGCCCAGAAAGACCAGCCGGGACGTATGCAGCTTTCTAGCTGGATGCACTGAAACACAGCAATATGAGTTACTCAGCCATTCTTCTCCCTGCTATTTGTGCCCACAAAGACGTGTGCAGCTCTGAAATCCAGACCATAATTACGCCTCTCAAACCTTTTCAGTAAGAAGATTCAATTTAAAATAAACACCAACAGAGAGCAAGATTTATCCTACAATTGCGTGGAGGCACATGGGCTGAATGAGTAGCTGATAATATACACACAGACAGTCTGGGGGTGGAGAATTAGTCATGTTGCGGTCTTGTTCCTGCTCCTATTTATGTTAATGAGAGTTTTACGGTGAGCGGGAGCAAGCCCAGATACTATATCAGGTTGAAGCCAAGTGCTCTTGTGCCTGGAGCAACAACAGTTTTCCTTCTTCTGCTGAAAAAAAATAGATTGTATGGAGGGGAGAGCTGAGGGCTGCCTGTTCAGAGAGTCAGGCCGTGCACCAGCTCTTGCACCGATGCTCTGCAGAGTGAAGGGCACGCTGGTGAATTTTGCTCCAGCAGCATATTCTAGCCCACTGACACCAATAACGGGAAACACTAATGACCTTAAAGACCTTGCCTCTGAGTGTATTTTGCCTCCACTGAAGTGGGGATTGCTAGGGGTGGCAGAATCCAGCTGTCTGATAGAGTAGGGCTGCTGGATTTGGTATCCCCTAACAGAGAAAACACCTTTATTTTGAGGCTGACGTTGCCAAACATCTCACATACAAAGCAGAGCCCCCACAAACTCTTTTGTCCTGTGTCTCCAGCACAGATCTCCACCTCCTAGCACCTGCTGAGGGATTTTTCTGCCCTGAAATTGGCACTGTTTCAGCCCATCCTTCACCTCCCAGGTGCAACACCAAGCCCCTTATTTGCCCCATGGGCATCCCCCTAAATAAGCAGGTCTGTCCTCCAGCCTCTCCAAATTTAAAATCGACAAGAAGGAGCCACCTCTAATTTCCCATCAATATCTTGGACTTGGGTGAAAAACCTGCTGCAGAAAAAGAGATCTGGAAGAGGTAAGCATGCGAAAAATGTCTGTGTGCAAGGCTGTAATCCAGCCCTGTTTGCTACCCCACAGCAAGCTAATTCCCAGGACCAAATCTGGCCTCTGGCTCAAACCAACAAACTTCTCCCAGCCTCCCTGTCCCAGGCTTGATTTTTGTCTAGGCTGGCCTGAGAAAAGGAATTGAGGTGGTTAACCCTTGATTTGTCTTCCTTATCACACTTGGCAGTCTCGGTGGGTTCATGCCATGCCAAATGAGGTTTGCACCAAAACGGTGACCCAAACCCAAAGGGTTTCCCCCTTTCCCTGCAGGAAAGCTATCAGATCTGGAGGTGCAGGACACATCAGGTCACCGAGCCAACAAAATGCCATTAATTTCTTCATTGGGTTAGGCTTCCATGGAAAAATCAACTTCATTGACCCACCCTACAACTGTGATTCAAAGGGATTAGCAGGAGCACACGAACGGACGGAGGAATCACAGGCCTACCCAACCAGCTTGGGTGTGAAGTCCTGCCAAGCCAAGACTCTCTGAGCTGGCATGCCCTGAGGCTTGACTTCTGCACGTTTGCAAGCCAGCAAAGCAAACCCTGAGACACCAGACACACCTTGTAAAGCCCGTGGGGAATCTTGTGCTCTAAGAAACCGGGTCCAGCGGCACAGCTGGCCACCACAACTCCCCACTGCAGAAATTCCTCCATCCCTGGAGCAAAAGCAGCAGACCTGTTCTGATCACACACCCTCAGACATCCCTGCCTGTGGATTCATCTGTAAATAAACAGCAGGAGAACCTTGTGAACGTCTCCTGAGCAAGCAGGTGAGATGCTGTAGGCAACAGGAGGCAGGGGCAGGTGGACAGGGATGGGAGAGAAGCTTTGCTTTATCACCACGATTCAGATGCTGTTCATGGTCAAAAGGGAGATCACATGAAATGATGCCGTGGTCTGCTTCGAACGTGAGGTTTTCATGCAGCAGGCATTCACAGCCTGTGAAATTCAGGGCTGTAAGTAGGTGCACTCAGTGCTTTGGAAGGTCACATGCTGGAGAGCAAGAGGTCTAGGAGGAGAACGAAGAGAATGGGGGAGAAACACTGAGGATGAAAATTGGAGGAAAGAGAAAATCCACAGAATAAATAAAGCAAGCAGCCAAGACAGGTATAGGGAACAAATTATTCAGTTCCCTTCACTGTCCCTGGTGGACATCAGCTTGCAGTGATAGCAGCTTTTGTTGCAGAGGAGCAGCGGTGATTTTAGGAGTCCACATTAAGCTGCTTATCTGGTCCTTGAGAAGAAAACAAAAACCCTCGGTGTGTGACAGAGCCCAGGCTGGGAGAAATCTTTTGGAGGGATGAAGGGGTGCCTGCATGGCCCGTGGATAACACCTGTGTCATGTGTTAAACAGGGCTTGGATGTTAATGACCTTCAAAATGCATATTATTGCCATTTATGCCTCAGTTTCCCTCTCACTGATTGGGCAGTTCACACAGCTGGCCTTCAAGAAAAAAGCTCTGGGGATCTTCAGAGATGTACAGGGATTCACCTCCAGTATTTTCAGGTGTCTCCATCCCATCTGGGTTCCCATACTCCGACTATAATCGGTGCAGGGATGCCCTATAGGACCCACAGACCTTGGGATGCGGCTCCTTTTGCAGGCCCTTACTCCACTGGGGCCATGCAGCCGTCCCGTAACCCTACAAAAGAAAACCCTAATACAAATTGCACCTGCCAACACCATCACCTGTCCCTGCGGGTCCCGGTGGGTGATGAGGAACCCGCACATGAAGCATCAGGAAGAAAGGAGGGGGGCAGAGCCAGCCGTCTGTGCCCCATGTGAGGAGAGCGGCGTTTGTGTTTCCTTTGGGGCACAGCAAAAATCTGGGGACGGGGCGGGGGTGGCAGCCCCCCCGTGGGTCTGCAGCAGGTTGGGAGAGAGGAGGAGACGCCTGTGCAGCGGGGTTGCCATGGCAATGGAGGCAGGAGGACCCCGGCTGCTGCACGGAGCTGGATGGAGGCTCCGAGCATCCTCCGGGCAGCACAGGCACCGAGGCTCCGGCAGTGAGGCCGCTGCAGGTAGCAAATCTCTCCCGGGCTGTCCCACAGGCTCGGAGGAGAGAAATTCTCCCTGGGTTGTGTTATCCAGCATTTGGCAGCCCGATCGGTCTGTGCAGCACCTGAAATCTGCTCCTGCTGGAAAATAATCTGGTTTCCTTTCTTGCCTGTCCTGAGGTGACCTCCAGCCTCCTTCCCCCAAGCAGGAGAAGACACCAGCAGCCTGGAGATCAGCCTGATCCTGAAGCCAGGACTCCCTCCGGGTGTGAGCCCCTGCTGGAATCGGTGTTATCAGGAAAGGGTGCTCAGCACCTGCCTGGCACAGCTGGGGCAGGATGGGCTGCACGTGGAGAGCCCCTGGCCACAAACCTGTGGGCTTGGCCCCTCTTCCAGCAGCGAGACGGGGACACCAAGCACGAGCACTGGTCTGGTGGCTCTGATGCCCACCTTAGCCTCATCCCTTCTCACGCAGAGACCCACCTCCAACCTAGGGAGGAGACCACGTCTCTGTCCCTGGGTCGATGCAGGGTTTGGAGAGGGGGTGCCAGAGCTACCCCGTGTGGTGGGTTGAGACACTGATAGAGCTTAATGGGATCCTGGGTGCTCATGGGTGTTCCTGTGCATCTACCACCATGAACAACCCCAAAAAGACCTCCCAGGCAGCTCAGATGTTACGGTCAACAGCGGAGAGGCAGCCCATCCTGCTGCTTCAGCCCTTAGGGTGTGGACGTGGTGTTGGCAGATAAATGGGGGCAAGAGGGAAGACGTGGGATTTCCACTCACGTGCGACCTGCAGCAGGGTGAGGATTCACCCTGAGGATTCATCCTTCCACCCTAATGAAGTAGCCCCAGATGAAAAGAAGGAGTAAAGGGGAGCCGTGGGGGGCTGCAGCCGATCTCTCAGCCTAGCAAGAGGATTAAAAATGGGAAGAAGAGAGGGGACGTGCTTGCCCTAGGGCATTTCCCTCCAGTGTCAGCAGTAGTTTCAGAACCTGCCTCAACAGACACATCTGTCCCCTGTAGCCCTGCTGCACCTTGTCCCTCCTGCACCCCCCCACAAAACCCAGCAGGCTGCTTTCGAGGCAGCAGGACGGAGATTGCTGCCTGCTTCAGTTGAACCCTGGCAGCTCCACCTCCAGAGCAGCCCAGTTCCCCTCCATCAGCAGATTTCCAGTGGTCGGGTGGAAACCCAGCGCGAAGATGGCCCGGGCTGAACCAGATGTTTGGCATTCCTGCAAACCAGTCTGCTGGTGGTGAGAGGGAAGCATTTGCAGACTGGGAAGCTTTCATGGAAACCGGGGGTTTGCAAGGCTGACTCCCAGCCCATCACCCAAAACAAGGTAAAATTTTTTTTAGAGGGAAAGGGATTGAGCAGCAGCAGCAAAGGCAACTTTTTTATCTTGGGACCTAATCCTGGCTCCCAAATACGTTCTCAAAGGACCTGTGACTTGGCAGAGCCTCTTTCCTTGATTTTCAGTGCAGTCCACCCCCAAACCCAGCTGTGTTTCACCAAGGGAAAGAGCAGCTGGAGAGGGAACCTCTGTGCCAGTGCAGCCAGGGAGATGCGAACGGCTGCGACTCCTTGGGAAGGAGCCGGATCAAGCTGAGAAATGCTCCCTTCCCAGGAGACTGGCACACAGAGTTATTTTTCCCTCAATGCAGCGGGGAAGGCAGCAGGCAAAAGGGTATGATTTCAGGGGGGGAAAAATCAAGAATTCTTTCTGGCTTCAGGCTTCATTCTGCCCAGCACTGAGCTCACCCCCTGCAGAGGCAGTGCCAGGACCAGCTCCCATTTGACTCCAAATTAAAGCAATCAGGGGGCAGGATCGGCCCCCTGGCGACCCCCTAATCCCCTTTATGTGCTCTCTGTCCCATCCAATTACTCGCTTTAGCAGACGCGGAGCACCAAGCACTGCGCTCAGACCTGCCTCCTCCCAGGCGCTTGCAGCACCGAGCTCATCCCCACTTTGCTATTTAATATTATTTAAGGTGAGCCGCTCACAGACCCCAACTCCCTCCTCCCAGAAAGGCTGAATTACTCCGAGGCTGTTTTTTATTTTATTTTTTCCATTTTCCTGCAGTGTCTCTGATACGTTTTGCAAACCCCGAATGGCCGCGGAGCTGTTGCAGGCTCCTTCCTTCCCTCTCTGCTTTATTTTTGTGTCGCTCTGATCCCCCTGAAGTGGTGCACACGGGAAAGCAGAGGAGACCTGAGATGCGAATGACAGCGACGGCACCAGCATGCTGAAATGATGGCTGGTGGAGGGAAAACCCACAGCTCCTTCCCACGGAAAAGTGGGGAATCCATAGGGTAGCGGCAATGGGCGGACAAAGCCGCGGCGACATGGTACCAGCCGGACACAGCTCCTCACTGGAAACAAGGCACCGGGTTTTCCTTCATTTCCATCCCCTTTTACCAAGGTTCCTAATGTAGAAAAGCTCCCAGGGGTGAAGCAGGGGTGAATAATCCAGGGAGCATCCCAGGGAAACAGGGAGGATCCCCCAGCCCTGCACGGGTGCCAACGGGGGGCGCGGATCAGCTGCACCGTGCGCTTTTGTGCCGGGGGTGCCCGGCTTGTGCAGGGCTGTGCCCGTTCTGGGAGGGTTCAGGGCAGCCCTGTTCTTTTAGTAGTTAGCCCCAAGATGTTATAAAGGGCTCTGGAGAAGTTCTGGGTGATTTTGTTTTCTTTATCATTCAGATGAGCTGCAAGGGCCAGACATGAGCAGGTGGAAACCTGCTCTGCTCGACGCGGTGCCTCCTTCAAAACCCGGAGGTAGCTACGCCCTGCGAGGCCACCAGGCTTTATCCCACGGTGCCTGCCCTGCACAAACCTCCCCAGGGCTCTTGTAAATCTTGGGGAGGGGGCAAATGGAGCAACAGGTGATTGTCCTGAACCGGGTCACACTCTTCCCTGTTACACCCCGAAAAATACCCCCCTGAAGGTGGTGAGTGCCCCCACACCTCTCCCAGCTGAAAGCAACATCCATAAACCTCGCTGCAAAGGGGGGGCAATGCAGACCCTGCCCTGATTTCCAGCCGGTCCCAACCATCAGGGTGCTGCCAGCCTGGCCATCTCCAGGGGGGGGGGTGCGAAAAGGTGAACCCCAAATCCCCCATGTAGGAGCATGCACGCTGAACTTGGCGGTGCCTTGGGGTCCCCATCGCCCCCACCCCACTGCTCCCTCCCCAGGCACCTGGTCCTTGCTGATCCCCCTTTCCACAGGGTGACCAAAGCCAGGGGTCTCCTGCCCCCGGGGTGGCTGCAGCCCTGGGTGCAGAGGGGGGTCTGTGGTCTTCTCCCCAGCCCCAGCACCCAACTCACCGGGGAGGGACTCAGCGGGAATGCTGCACGGACATCTTGGTTCCCTCCTTCCGCCTCGGGTCTCCAACTTGGTGTTTGCAGAGCGGTGTCACCAGTGCCTTCAGCAGACTGTCTCATCCTCCTCCCTGTCTCGCTTCAGAAATCTCTCTGTTGTTTTTTTTTTTTTTTTTTTTTTGTTAAGGGGCTTTTTTTTTTTTTTTTTTTTTCCTCCCCAGCGGTTGCGTCAGGCCTGTTGCCTGGAGACAGGCGAGCTATTCCAGTTTGAGCTTTTCAGTCCAGATTTCCTGTCTCTCTTTCATTCATACCACCAAGCCCTGAACCTACCTCCCACCAAGCAATAACCCTGGAGAGACCTGAAAGGGAGGAGCCGCGCAGCCCGGGTCCTAGACATCCTCCGATGCCGGCACCCAGATGAGGGAGGAGGGATAGGGATGCTGCGGGGGATGAAGGGACCCCAAAAACTCACAGGAGATGCCCAGAGAGCCTGTGGCTGCTGTCCCTGTGGCTGTTCCCGTTACGCACCATGGAGAGATGTGAGCGCTTCTCCACGGAGCCCGGGGACCTCTGGCACTCGTCTGGGGATAACATTTTCCAGATGCCACGGCTTGCCCAGAGGTCAGCAGGCATGCGGAAGGCAAAAAAGGATGGGGACGGTTTGGCAAGGCTGGGAAGCATCTCCGGGAAGCCCTGGGGTGGGTATCTTGGGGCACCGTGGCTGGCACCATGCAGAAACCAGCACTTGAACTGGTCATTGCCTGTCTGTTGTACTGGGAAAGAGCCCATGGCTCCCACGTCTCCCCCAGCAGAGAGAGGCAGGAGCCCAGCTGCTGGGTGACGTGGGGACCCAGGCTTTCCTTCCTTCCCCAGAGGTTAAGGATTAACCCCACAAAACCTGAGGGTGGCTCTGGAAAGCAGCTCCCCCGCCATCCCCAGGTGCAGCTGTGGCACATTTCGTGTCTCAGATCTGCGGGCCGGGAGTTTGAATCCAGTGGTGCGAAGGGTTAAGCGCTGGCCACGGACACCTAATCACCCAGGCCCCTTCCCACATCCAGCCTCCTGCTTTTTTCTTCACCCTGCCCCTCTCCCGCCTGTCCCTCCTCTCCCCCAGGGCGGCAGGGGCTGATTTACAGCCCTTTTCCTGAGCCTTGCATCCCAATGATCCCATCAACCAGAACCAGACCTGGGGTGCCCCACAGCCCCCCCAGTTTAGAGGCTGTGTTTGTACAGCACCAAGCACAAGGCACCCTGCGAGATGCAGCACTGCAGACTCTGAAAAGTGAAGAGCAGCATTTTCACATTTCTGATGCAAATTCATTTTTTATTTATTTTTTGCTTGGACAGCACCCTTTTTTGTCAATTCTCAGATGTGCATACACAAGCTGCCTGGTGATCAGCTCTCAAAGCCGTGCTGATGGCTTGCACCCACCCTTCCTGGGGCTGCTGGTGGTGAGGAGGGACCAGGGAGCTGTGAGAGCTGTTCCCTTGCTGCTCAGACCCGCTGATACAGCCCTGCAGCTGCGTTTAAACGCTCAGCAGCAAACGGGTGGCTCAACATTTCCTGCAACATCTCATCAAAACAAAAATGAACCAAACGATATCAGGGCACGGGCATAGACACGTAGTTTTGACCAGGAATTAGCAAGCTCAGGGCCCCTTCCTGGCAGACAATTTGGATGCAGCCATGCAGTTCCGATAGCCAAGAGCATTTAATTGCACGATGTGGCCAGACAAGGTCAGTTGGCCTCAGGACCAGGGACCAGGTCTGCAGCGGGTTAGTTTACCAGCGGAGGTGTTGCCACCAAGGCTGGACATCTCTATCTTCGCCGTAACAGACCACACACGGTCCCTGCTCCCTCTTCTGTAAATGTTTATTTTTAATTTAGTTGTGTAATGGATTTTGAATGAGCTGCCATAAGACACCAGTGAAAGGTTGGAGCTAGGTCCCTCTGAAGTCTCCTTTTGGGTTATGAATGTTTTTGGCCTGAATTTATCTCATTTAAGTTGTCTTCACCCAAAGGACCTGTGGTGGGGGCTGCTCCTTTCCTTCCACCAAAGCACTGTCCATGGTGAGGCTGTAACCCCAACCACCTGCACAAGCACCTGAAATTAGGTGTAATAACTCAAAATAAACCTGTACAACAGTAATGCTGTCTATATTTATGACTCACTATTTTATATTTTATTTTATTTTATTTTATTTTATCTTTGTTTTATTTTGTTTTATTTTATTTTGTTTTATTTTATTTTGCTCAGATACAGCAAGCCCTTTCTGTTGCACTCAGCTGCAAAAGCAGCCAGCCTCCAGAGCTACAACCTTCAGCATCCCTGGGCACAGCACTTTTTCTGGAGGACACTTGAACCCCTGGGAACACCTTGACACAGGCCTGGATCCCTGCTGGGATGTGGTTTTGCAAAGTCCAAGCTGGAAATTGCCTGCTGTGGGAGTGATTCCCTGCAGGCTTTATTTGGAACCTGAATCTCCTGTGCTTACCCTGGTCCCATAAGTAGATGTGCCCTATAGCCAGCCAAATCTCACCTGGACACTCTAAGCTTCGTCTGTGTCACCAGCAGGCAGAATGGCCATTCCTCTTCCATAACAGGAGCAGTTCAGAGCTGATAGGGTTTGAACCATCTACTTGCCTTGACATCTGGCTTTGGGGTAGTTTTTTCTTGTAGGCATCCTGCTAACAGAGCATGGAGGAGCTGGACATGCCATTGGGGGAGTGTGGCCATTTTGTGGGACCACATGCTGGGAGCATCGATGGTTGCTTCTTGGTTGGTCACCAAATAAATGCCTTTTCCCCAAGGTGAAGGACTCAGTGTGCCAGGACTGGGATGGGGAGAGGAGGCTGTGGTGCCACCAACCTAGCCTAGCTACAAGAAGCCAGTGCTCCCCACAAGGGTGCTTGTACCAGGACAGTCCCCTGAGATGCCTGGAGGGCCATCTGGGTGCTCGTCAACCGGAAAATGTGAAAGAGGAACCTACAGAGGGCAGCAGGTCTCCAGTTAATGCTGTCCCCTGGTCACCACAGGGGAACCGGTGCAAGACACCATGAGAGCTCAAATGGGGACCTCGTCACAGAAGGCCCAGTCCAGCTTGGGTTTCACCCCCAGATGTTTGCTGTTTGCCCCTTCCAACTGCATTTCACTGCTGTCATGGAAGGGCTGGAGCCCAGCTGTTTTCTATCACTTAAAAAAATTGGTATGGAAACTGCAGCACTGGCTTTGTAAATGTTATGTGTTAAGTTCGCAAATTATTCTTCTCCTCAACTCCAAAAAAGTCCCTAAGCCCTGAAGAGCTGAAAATCATTTGCAAAGAAAATCATAACCTTTCCCAAAGATTTGAAGTGGCTCATTTGTAATGGCTTTCCTTTGAGAATCTGCTAACCCCAGTTCCCTGCAGCAACCCAGAGAAGCAAAAAGCATTTAAAATCTCAGGACCAAGATGCAGTTTTTTCCACCTTTCTATTTTACTGGAAGAAAAAAATAAAATAAAAAGAGATGTGTGTTCTACTTTCACCCAAAATAGTTGTAAATTATTTTCCAGAACCGCTAGGGAATAAAAAATTCCCTTTCCAGTCTTACCAGGTTTCCCATTAAGGATACTTCATAACGTGCCTTCTGGGCATCTTCACTGAAAAATATGGGAGTGGAGGGATTTGGGGTGAATACCACCTCCCCACACTTCCATTCAAACATTCTGTGTCCACCCTGAAATTGTTGCCATGGCTCCCTGAGCCAAGGAAAGGAAAAGTGAAGAAATCCTATCTCAGATACTGCTTTAGGGTGGGATGAATTCCCTTATAGAATCACCTGTGTCCATCTAGGGTGAAACGCTGAGCTTCAGACACTGCGGTGAATTCTAGGCCTACTGTCCTTGACGTGGAGACGTGAGATATTTCCTGATGTCCATATGTTCCTGAGTGTATCCGTGATGTTCCTGGGTCACTAGCAGAGGTGCAGAGCTGTGTGTCCCACATATCTGGGACATCCACTGCCCGGCGCCCCCCCAGGACACTGCTGGACAGGAGGGATGTTGGCCCAGCACCACCACAGGCTGGCTGGTGAGGGCCAGACACCCAAAGTGGTGGGGTTACGGGGTTTGACAGAGGCACACATATAAATACCACCACCACAGCACTCACAAACCAACACTAACACAGCAGTGGGCCTGAAAGCACCATGAAAGCACCATCCTCAGGGCCTTCTGGTTCTTTCAGCAAAGATCAGGGAGGCCCCATGTACACAGGGCCCACATGGAGAAGGAAGGGGAGCTCCTTAGGATTCATCCCTTTCCCAGTTCATGCCCAAGCTAATTTTGCTGTGAAACAGCAGCCACAGATTGAGCCGGGCCGCGTGGAAAGGTGGCGTGGGCAGCCCAATTCCCCAGGGATCTCCTCAGCAGCCTCTGCAGGGACCAGCGGGAGCTGCAAGATGTGTCACGGGGCACGGAGGGGTCCGCCAAGGAGACGGGCAGCAGCATCCCTGTCCTTGGCACCCCCCCGTGTATGAGTCAGTGTCTGCAAGAACTGGGTGAAATTTCCTGGATTTGTAGCTGATGGCCAGATAACACAGTTTCACTTCAACCTTTGGTGGCACAACAAACTGAATCCGGCCAATAGCTTCAGCTCAGGGCAAAAATGAAAGACAAAGCGGTTTATTTATTTATTTATTTATTTATTTTTCAGACCAGCGGTTTGATTTTCTGGTTTCTGGACCGAACTGACCCATTTTGGAGGCACTAAAATGAAAACGAGTGAAATGTTACTTCTTGTTAGATTCTTCTGTAGTTTTTTTTGTATTTTTTTTTTTTTTTTCAGCTTCATTGCAGCTTTTCAATATTTAAAAGGGGCTTATATAAAAGACAGAGAACAACTCTTTGCTCAGGCAGATTATGATAGGAATGGCTTTAAACTAAAAGAGGGGAGATTTAGATTAGAGGTTAGGAGGAAATTCTTCACTCAGAGGGTGGTAAGGCCCTGGCACAGGCTGTCCAGTGAAGCTGTGGATGCCCCATCCCCGGAGGTGTTCAAGGCCAGGTTAGGTGAGGCCTTGGGCAACTTGATTTTGTGGTTGGCATCCCTGTCTGTGTCAGGGGGTAGGATACGGGTGACCTTTAATGTCCTTTCCAACCCAAGCACTTCTGTGATTCTAGTGAATGAACCATACTTGGACAGACCAATACTCTGGAGGCTGTCACCAACGCCCAGATAGCCATCAGCAAGAGGATGTTACCTTGGCCAGTGATGTTACCTGAAACTGCAGGACCAAGACTCAAGGTTAAAACTTCTCTTGCATAATTTTGTAATTCCCCAACACAGAAGGTGTTGATAAACAGCCCACTGAAGATCCAGCTTCAGGCAGGATCCCTGCTGTCTGGGAAATGCTTGGGCTGCCTTGCCTTGACTCAGCAGAGGCTCTATCCAAAGTCCAGTGGAATCACAAGGTGATGTGCATCAGCTTCCTGGCCTCCAGGTAGGTTGGTAGGTCTGAAACCCTGCTGGTGAGGGTGGAAATGAGAACACTCACATTTCACAGCATCAGGCAGCAGGCAGTGAAACACCCCAGCACGGAGTGATCTGAGCTGATCCCTGCCCACCGCAGCTCCAGATGAGCACTGGGTGGGCAAAACTTTTTGCAATAGAGCAAGTTGCTAATGGCAAAAAATACAGTGAGGGCAGATCGTACAGATCTTATATACAAGCGATAAAGAGATAACAGGATATGCTGTCATCTGTCTCCTGCATCTCTTCTTCCATGCCCTAATGACATCAGCTGGCTGAGACACAAACAGCTCTGAGGACGAACATGACCACTCTTTCAGATGAGATTTTAAGCAGAAGCAGAACCTCAAATGGAAAGTGAGTAAGATTACGGCACCGTAACCTAGATGATTACAAAAGGGGAAGCTGCTCAGACTAGAACCTGACTGGAGATAAACTCTCCCAAAGGTTAAGCGCATGCAATAAATATCTCCATCCCTGCTATTGGCCCAGCATGCTCTTAGCTGTGAACTTACCAGTCTAGAAAACTCAGGACCTGTATTTCTCCTCCCCTTTGCAAACCAGATTTTATACCCTGTGGCTTCATGGGTGCCTTCACACCAGCCTGAATGAGAGTGGTCTGGGGTATCAGCTGAAGAGGGACAGTGCTTTTTATAGCCCGCTGAGCCTTTGTGGATAACAGTTCTTCTAAGGTAGCCACCGTTCCAACGTCAGCACTAAAGGAGCCGTGTGGTTACACTACCAGCCCTTTAATTGCTATAAGTGTAACAAACTAGTTCGATTTGTCATTCAGCTGTTGTCGACAGGAAACCACTAACAGCAGTCAACTGACAACGCCATGAAGAATTAGGGTTTCTCTTTCTACGTGCTTTAAGGATTAAAACTTATCAAGGGGAGCTTATGTTCTTAAGTACGCACCCTGCAAGGGATTTTTTAACTCTGGTGGACAACTAGGATCGAGTGGGCTATGGTTTAATCCGAACAAAGGAATCACCAGGTAAGAGCAAATGCTTTTTTTTTTTTTTTTTTTCTTTCTTTCTTTCTTTCTTTCTTTTTTTTTTTTTTTCAATTTCAAAAACTTTACTTCATTCCTGCTGCTTTTTTTACCGCCTTCCTCTTCATTGGGTGCATGCACTTAGTGCACCCGAGATTTGGTCCATCTCTGGTTATTGTCTAGGCATCTGGTTATTGTCTAGCCATCAGTGGTGATTAAGCCCTCAAAGATGCGTGGTAGGATATTGAAGGGAATTGGCCGTGCTGCTGCCATGGATCAGGACAGAGTGCATTTCTTTCTTTCGTTGGGTGTATCTTCTGAAATCCGGGCACCCTCTGAAGTGGGACTGGTGCTCTAAGTGAGAAGCTGACCTGGCATGTTCTCTCTTGGGCACTGATCAAACTCCTTCTCTTCAAAAGAAACCAAAAACATAAAAGTAGATCAAAGCCCTCTAAACAGCACAGGGAGGTGGAAGTTTGGATGTTCAGGCTCCAGGCGGTGGCTGCTGAATTGAACGGCTGGGTGCTGCGTACGGTGCAGAGAAGGGTTGAGGCTTTAATTTGCCTTCTGCCAAGAAGCACATTTGGGACTGCAGATCTTTTCTTTGTTTTGCCCCACAGATGGGTTGGATCATTTTGGAGATGTTTTTCTCCTCGGAGATAATAATTCTGCTTTCACAAGCTCCTCCAGTTAAGCTGGTAAAACCAACGGAAGCTTAATGTGGACAAAGCTTCTGGCAAGCTGGAGAACCCCAAAAGGGGTTATAGGAAGGACAGGCTTAATGCTTCTCCCCCTGGTCACTTCCCATCCCCACAAAGGCAGAACTTACACAAACCTCCGTAACTTTCACTCTCGGTTATAATCCAGACCAGGCTGAAATTTTTCCCTAGTGCTCTGACTTGGAGCCTGGATCTCTCAGAAGCCACCTTGCTTACGGTGCGATCTCTGGGGAGGAAGAGCAGTTGTAGTGTCATGGGGCATTTCGCATCTGGGCATCGTGGCCCGTGTTGCCTGTCAAGTCAATGCTTTTTGTGGCACTTTAGTTACCTCCCTGGTGAAACGGGGGCTTTGTTTCCTATCTCATAAGGCTGCTGTGAAATTTAATTTATTACGGATCCCTGAAAATGTAGGGTCGGGACAAGGTGCGTACATGGTCCGTAGTGATGTTGTTGATGGTGCTACACACAGCACTCACACGTGGTCCTGGGTCTAGTGTGAGATGGAGAAGGGAAGCCGGCTAGAAAGTAAGGAGAAAAAAGGACAGCTGCAGGCCAGTGAAGGCATCCTCATTAATATACTCTACTAGTAATTATCACAAGTTTTAAGTAACGTTTGAGGGCTGCCGAACTTGTGATCTTTTGCCCACATTTTGTATTTTCTGCTAGACCTCCTGCAGCACTATCATTATGCCGATGCACAAAAATCTGTTAAAAAAAATAATTCGGCCCATTCTTGTTTTGTTCTGCCAAAATAGAGCTATTACTACACCTTGGGGGTTACAGGGAAAAAGCCAAAGGCCAAATTTTCTGATGGAGGAGCAAAGACCCAAGACATATTTAAGTGAATATTCTGTGGTGGTGTTACTATTTTTCTTTTCTGCTTTTATAATGACTTTCCATATTCTGCTTAATAGACAAGGGGTGTTGTATGCATTTCTGCCCTGGGCTGTACTGTTCTCAGCTGGGGTGGGGTGCTCTTCAGCCCCTGCTAAATAAGCTCATGATATCTAAATCTGAGCATATAATAATAATAATAATAATAATAATAATAATAATAATAATAAAGGCATCCTACTTCTACACAATTTGGGCCATATGTTCATTTCAGACAAGGAGATCAGCTCTTTTATTTCTGCTTTGTGATTTTCCTCTTGGCTGACTTTTCAGCCTTTAATTCTGCATGAAACCTTTATGGGCACATCAAAGTCCAAGCAGGTTTTGAGGCTGCCTTCACGTGCAGAGGGGACTTTTGGGAAGGGGACACTTTTCACCAGAGATACCCCGTTGTCATCTGGAAACAGGCCCCTGTGGATTTCACGGGAGTGACAGCACTGTGTTGGGCAGAGTAGGAGCATTTGGGCATACTGTTACTTCATCATTATTTGCCTTCCTTCCTTCCTATCAGTCTTTCCATTCTCTCTATGTTAAAAAGGGAGTTTCCTTGCTGCTCTTCATGCTTGATGAGACTCAAGGAGGCAACCAAGCATTGACTCCATGTGGGTGAGCTCCCCTGTAGTCAATCGTTTCCTGCAGACCCACGGGGTTCAATCATGGGCAATAATTTTGCAAGAGCCCCGGGGCTAAATCCTGCTGGAGCCATGGGCAACCCCAAAGTTTCCACTCACTGATTCCTTTAATGTGCTGCAATTCAGCTTTCTCGTTAGATCTGTACCGCATTGCAAGCAGCAGAGATTAGAGGTAGCAGAGGGGATAAAATTGGATGCAATTCTCCCTTTTCAGGGGTCTTGGCAACAGATTACGGCCTCAGGGTCCAACTGCTTGTGGAAGAATTGGCTGCACCATCAGATGTCACCATGAAACTCAAAAGAAAGTACATCCCTATATGAAACAGGATATACAGGTCATGGTTTTGGTCTAAAAATAAATGTTAAAGTGCAACTTATAAACCAGGAACATAAACCAGGCCTCTAACATTTCATATTCAACAAGCCCCGTTCTTCTCAGAGGTCTCTCTGTCTTCCACATCAGGGCTAAAACCGCTTGAATTCATTTCACTGTCCAGCCAAAAAAAAAAAAAAAAAAGACCTCCCCCCTCTAAAAATAAACCTAACCCCAAAAGAGAGCAGCTCCTTGTGTTGAAATAAAAAATAGGCTTATAATTATAATTGCTTCCAAGAAAATGTTGCAACTGAGCGAGAGAACAATGTTTCTGGGGTTTTACAGAGTAATTTTGCCTTTGTTAATGTCAGGCAGTTTTAACTCGGAAAACATTGCGGGTTTGCCTATTCAAGCTCCCAAACCCCATTTCAAAAGGCCTAAAGAAGAAGGACACAGTTGAGCAAAGGTGCGGACAGCGTGATCAATGGGGATTTTTTGCAAGAAGTAGCACTGCTTGATTTGCTGGTGCCCCTGCAAAAAAAAAAAAAAAAAAAAAAAAAAAGAAGGGAATAAACTTCGATAAACTTCGTGTTCACCATGGGCAGGACAAGGAGTTGTAGGTCATTCAGTAAGGAAGTTCGTGCCGATCATTAAAAAGTGACGATCATTAAGAAGCCATTTTAAGGCTATGGATCTTGAAGGGTTGGGACAGACTGGGGAGCAGTGGGAATTTCCATCAGTGAAAGCTTGTAAGCACCAGTTAAGTTGTCTCCCAGAAAAATACAGGTCCACCAAGAGGATTAGATGACCTTCTGAGGGCCAGCCCTACATTTCTGCAAAAAAAAAAAGTAAAATGTATTTCTTTTCCGAAGTGAAATGTGCTTTTCAAAACCTCTCTGCTGATTTCCTCCCTGACAAACTTTTATTTACTTGTGAAATCATTTGTTGAACTTGACTGGATCTCGCAGATGACTTCTGCTCGTCTGGAAAGTGGGAAATCTGTTGCTGATCAAAAAGCAGCGTGCAGGACTCCTCGTGTCCTGCATGTCAGGCACGTAGGAGACAGAGCAGAAATAGAAAACACATGGGGTTTACAAATGAGCCCTTTGCTACCCAGTAAGAGGAGAAGAGTGAAAAATTATTAATTTGTCTGGGGCGTCTGGGCCGCCTTACCGATGGTTGAATGCGCAACTCTGGGTGGAGGAAGCTGGGGTGAACAAACTCTTGGTGCCATTTGCATTGTGGCCAAGAGGCAAATTAGGCGATTGACCCTGCATCCGAGTCACCGGGGTCCCCGTTTCCTACATTGCAAATATCTCCTCATACACAGAAGTTCACAGCCTCCTCGTTTCTCAGGCCTCTGTTCTTCCCCAGGTTATGGTGGCAAGCGGTGAAGGACCATCAGATTACACCAGGTGGCCTCACAGGAGGGCATCCCTCTGCTCAGTGCAGCCCATGGTGGGAAAAAGGAAAACCCTGACAAAATGCCACGGGCAGAGGAGCCGAGGTGTTGCAGGACTTAGCTGAGATCAGCTTGGTGCCCGCCCAACACCCAAGGCACAATGGCATCCGTGTTTATGTGAATTACTGCTCATGGTGAATGGCTTGGAAATGAGAAAATTAGGGGCAGAACATCTCAAAATGGGTGCATGATTCTTGAGAAACGGGCTTCGAATGCAGGTTAAGTGGTCTACGGAAAAATCAAGGCGTCATCAGCAGCATGTGATGGAAAGAGGGAGAAACAAGGTCATACTAAGCAAATAGAAAAATTGATACAAAAGCTTTACCTTGACTTTTATCACAGAGTTTTCCCCAGTTGTCTCTTACGTATTTGGCCTTCAGCATTTGACACTCACAGGAGGAAGACCACAGCTGTTTGAGACATCACTAGAGTAAACTTGCGTCAGAAAATACCCTTTTTCCAGCATTTGATGAAAATACCATTGAGGCAGGGCTTCAGCTGCTGCAAGGAGCAGGAAGCGGCATGGTGTGGAGGAAGCCTGACAGGGAGGACTGGGGAGGAGAGCACGTCTCTACCAGTAGAATACCCCCCAGTAAATGTCAAACAAAGCCACTGCTGCATTTTCTTCCCAGCCCCTTGGGCTAACCCACAGGATTCAGCAATAAATACCAGTAGCTAAACAAGGGAGAGCCCCGCAAAGCCCTAGCAAGGAGTTTGGATACAGCCACCTTATTTTGAAGGGGGAGAGATGAGAGACCTGACACTATTTTACTAGCAGAGATGCTGCATCAGAGCTCAGAAAGCCTCAGTGGTCAAAAGGGAGGCCAGAGGGTTGGTTACCATGCGCCAGCATCCTCCTCCAGCAGCACTCCAGTGCTTTAAATGATCTTTTAATCTGCCAGAGGGATGGCAGCTGGGCGGTTCAGATGGCAAATTAGGGTACTTGTTCTTAACAGGCAGGGAATGGGAGGGGAAAATCATGAGCAGGTCATGAGAACAAGGTCTGGAGGGAACAAGCCACCCAGCTTGTACTGCAGGGTGTAGGAAGCCGTCCCTGGGGCCAGCTGGAAACTGGAGGTGCCTTCATCCCTCTGGGTGGCTTCAGATTGAAGGTGGATTCCCTTCTGCAGCAGTTACTTTAATGGGAACACTTTTATTGGGTTCAGTGTAAAGTGAGTGTGAATGTGGTATGAATGGGCTCTGCTGCAGAAGGAGGCTGTGCAGTGGGCCACCCGTGTGGGTGTATGGCCGGGTGGCCAATCCATTGGGTTTTGGGTCATCCAGAGGGAGCTGGCAGCATTTTCTAGATCCTCTCCATGTCCAGGGATCGTGGTTATTCCTAGAGATCTTTCTTTGGGCATTTACCCCATGGGCTGAACATTTGGGCTCGGCTCACAGCTTATGGGGGATTGTAACAGGTAGCAGAGATGAGCCAGCTGTGGGACTTCACACTGCAAAGCTCCTGGAGAACATCTGCAGGCCAACATGTGGCAGCAAGGTGGGACCACTGCCAGCCAGGCCCTGCTGGAGCCGGGGAGATGACAGCCTGCACCTTCAGGCTGGGGAAGTTGGGGGCAGGTGGGGCCCATCTGGAGTGACCCGGGAGCTGTGTACGAGACTTCCTCTCTTTTCAGTGCCCTTTTTTTTGCATGCTTTCGCAGTGACTTCCCTCCAGTTTCTTTTAAAGGATACCCGTGGGCTGGTGCTTCGTGATTTCTGAGCAGACACATGGCAGGAGGGCACTCACTGCGTGGCCTTCTCCACTCTGGGTCTCGTCTCACGGCCAGGAGATCCCAGTCTGCAGGCAACAGTGGAGGCACGGGGATGAAGGACTGAGTCTACCCTCAGAGTCACAGTCCTAGGTACCTAAAAACCTCCCTGGGATGCCGTAGGTAGATTGCACATTATCTAACCTGTTTATTTAAACTCCTCGCTTCTGAGCTGCTTTAACTGCTGCCGTCACTGGAAGGGTCTGTGCAGCAGCCTGGCTGCAGCTGCTGGGTTTCCCCACTGTCAGAACTGGGAACGTGTCTCAAATCAGAAGCAGGTTTCTGTCTGGAGCTGCCGTGCTGTCGCCCTGTTTCCCAAGATGACTTGGCAGCCTTATTTCTAAGCCTTTGCTGCACCTCGTGGTGGCTCCTCCTTCCTACCTCTGCGGTGGATGGCAAGCAGCTTTCTAAAAAAGCAACTTCCCTTTTTGTAGGAATAGGAAGTGAAGCTCGCTTAGCAGAGAGCAGTCAGGTACTTCAGATGCACTCTCTGCCAAAGGGTGAAGCCCTACCCTAAAGCTCAAAGCACTCCAGCTAACCCTGAAGCTGTCCTTTCTTTCCCCAGCCCCAACCTGACCTCCTCCAGCTCTGTCCTCCCTCCCCTGCCCTCAACTGGAGGAGAGCGGAGACAGCAAAATGCGAGCTGGGGAGGGAGAGGTTTGACAAATCTGCAAGGGCTTCCTCATTTCTGTATGTCCTTGGTATGCAAAGAGCAGGCCTGATTCTGCAGCACACCTGCCAGAGGGGCAGTGGGGTGGGTGTCTGTCCTGGTTGTCCTCAGAGAGACCCCAGCTGTAGGATAAGGGGCATGGCATGGCCACAGGTCCAACGAGGCACTTGCAGCCTCCTTCTTAGGGCCCAGACCGTTGTCCCACAGACTCTCAGCCCTTCACGGGGTTTTCTCCCTCTGCCAGGAGCACAGAGCGCTTGCAGAGCCTTGGTGATGCCCACGGGCGGTGCTGGGGCAATGGGCACCCACTTCCTCGCTCACACAGCATCGTGTCCTCAGCCACGCTGATCTGAAGGCTGGTAAACATCCTCTGCCTTGACCTGGGCTTAGAGCAGCCCCATGAAGCCTTTCCTTCACAAACAACATCACACCAGCATGTGGGCGGCCTCCGGGCCGTGCGCCGCGCTCGGCGGATGTCAGCTTGCGTTTGTCCGTCCCAGCGAGCGCAGCCCAGGCACCACCAGAAAGCCTTGAGGGTGCTGAGACCCAGCATCCCTTCCCTCCCTACTGCAAAAACCACGCCGTGGCATTACCCGCAGAGGTCACGCAGTGGTTTCGGGGGGTCCTTGCAACGGCTGAAGGACAATAAATGGCAATCCAGCAGGTCTGCTCCATAAAATGCATGGAAAATACTCCCTACAGGAAGCCTCGGGAGTGTGTGTAGAAACAAATCTTGCTTCTTATACATCATTTATCTCCTGAGGCAGACACATTTCAGTCTCCCTACTGAACATGCTGAGGCAGATTGAGAAAGTAACTTCCTCAGAGTCACCCACAAGTCCCTCTCCAGGTCTTCATTTGTTAGAGCATGTCGCATCCTCGGTGACATGACTCAGTAGGTTTGTAGAACCCTGGTCGGGGCTCTCTGAAACAGAACACATTTCATCTGAAAAGACCTTTATTAGTATTTTTCTTCTCATCACAGCAAGAAGAGATTGCTGCAAAGCCAGTTTTTTCAGCCATGTCCCAAAATTTGGTGGTTTGCCTGGTGGAAACAACCCATTCACAGTCACTGCAGCTGATTTTAATGACAGCTGTTAATAGCCTGTGGGTTTTGCTGGGTTTTGTGTCTGGGTTCTCTCTGGGTTTCTCGCCTTCCTCAGTGCTGTTTTCATTGGCCAGGTTGTCTGGGAAGTGCAGCTTGCCCCCCCCTCCCCGATGGATCGTGCCGATATCCAAAATAGAGCAAGGAATCCTTGGGGGGAAGAGAGGAGCCAGTTCTGACACAGAGGCACGATTAAAAAAAGAAAGTCCATTAAAAACCATTTGCAAAACCAGGCTGCTCCGGCATCCTGGGGGGTGTAAGACTCGAAACCATCAGTCCCATGGATGGTGTGGACGTGGTGTGAGCCGGGGTTCTCTCACAGAGAAGTTCTGCCACCGCTCCCAGCCCCATGGAGCATCTGCCATGGGTCGGACCAGTGCTCCGTCCGTCCTTGGATCGCGTCTCCAGGAGCGGCTGTGTGGGAACCAGGCAAGTAGGGGTCATCCCACCCCGGTGCACATCCCCCTGAGGCTGGGGAGAAGCCCAGCAGGCTTTTCTCTACCTTCTTCCTCTTCCCCATCCCCTCTTCATGGGGTGCCCCCTGCCCTGTTTCCATTCTCTGAGATCTGTGGGGTAGAGAGAAGATGGGAGCAGTCCCGAGCGGCTGATGAGACCTAGCCCCGAGGGATGGTTTGCAGGAACGCTGTTCCCATGGTTTGCGGCAAAAAGAGAAGAGAAATGCATGCCAGGCATGCATGCCCTGGTTCTTCCATCCTCCCCTGCCCTCCTGAAGGGGAACTGAGAGAGGTGTGCGCATGGGGAATGCAGGCTGGAGCTGGGTGCTGCTGGGGTGGGTAGGGGAAGGGCTCTGTGCCCAGCAGCCATCTCCGACACGGCTTTCCGAGCGGCTGAAGGCGTTCAGGTGGGGAGCTGGGGATGTGCACCCTTCCCTCTGACCCTTCACCTCATCTGAGGGTGGCAGGAGGGTGCTGAGACCTGAGCCAAGGGGCTGATGGATCCTGCAAAATGCTCTCGCTAGGAAAAGGCAGTTCTCTTCCTGAAGGGAACTCATCTCAACTATTCCCCTTGTCCCCAGAGGAGTAACCTCCGGGAAGGGCCTTTCCAGGGGCAGGAACGTGGCTGACCATACGTAGAGGTGTGGAGGGACACCCCATCCACCAGCCCATGTCCCCAAGGCTGTGAGGACCAGGCCGACACAGTGTGCCCACAAAGCTCTTTAAAACAGAGCTCTGCAGATTTTGGCCAAGTGAGCACAGCCTGTGCCCACTCCCACAGGACTGAGAGCTCACCCAGGGGTTGTTTGTGGAGCGGATTTCCCTTTCCCGTGCTCCATCTTTCCCATAGCCCATGCAAAATTTGGCCCATGCTTGCTTTGAGCAGCGGATAGATTTGGGTTGAAACACCAGCAGAAATTGCTTACTGAGTGATGCAGCTTTGTGATAAAGCCTCTCACACCCGGAGGACCCCAGAGATGCTGCTGGCACCCCGAGAGATGTGCACACTTCTCTTGGCCCTGTCCTCCGCCTTCTGCTCTCCAGCACATCCCACCCTGCTCCTCCCCACCATGCTGCAGGACCCCCGGCCCTACAGAGCCATCCCCAGCAGACATCGTTGCAACGCCAGGGCACAACTCGTGGAGTAGCATCTTTGGAGAAGGTGAGGCATGCAGTCTGTCCTCCCGACCCAGCATCCTGCTCCGACACCCCCGGGACCCCCGGCCCTGGCTCCGTGTCCTGGCCCGCAGCCTCTTGCAGCTCAGCCAAGCATCTGCCAAGCTCCATCGGGGCGCGATGCTCAATGTAAGCAGCGATTTTTCCTCCAGACAGATGTTTTGATTAGTGGATGACCACTCTGGCAGCCTGCAGCTGTGTTCTGCTTCTACTGAGAGCAAGAAGCTTTTATTATCCTTTTTTTTTTTTTTTTTTTTTTTTTTTTTTTTTTTTTCTTCCCTGTCAAGAAACTTTTTTTTTGCATCTGCTTAAGCTCAGGCGCCTGGAAATCTGTGCAGTCACACACCACCCCCAGCCTCACGCAGCCTTCTCCCACAGGGTCTCGGCTTCTCAGACAGACCCAAAATAGCCAGGTTTTCTGCTGGGTTTATTTGCTTAGGCTGGATTCACCTGCTGCAGTTGGAAAGCACGGCAGACTTAAATTGCAGTGGAAACAACAAGCTGGCTAGGCTTTGATTGCAGCAGGAAGAGATCCCCAAATTAGCCACTGGGCTCCGATCTGGTTTCTGCAGTGCCTAGCTCTCACCAAGGGGTAATCACAGGGGCACAGAGCTCCTCTGGATTTATCCACCCGCTGCCCTCGGTGCTGGCTGCTGCAGGACAACCATTGCAGAGAGCAGTTTGGCCACAGGGGCTGTGCTCAAGGCTGGGAGAGGCAGCAGCACGAGGCCAGCCGGGGCCAGCAGCGACTGGAGAGCCCGATGCTCCTGGGGAACATTGTGAGGGGCTCTTTGTGCCTGAAACAGGCCCTAATGCAAGCAGAAATTCAGCCTGCTGTCTTTATCCAGCCATGATCATGGTCTGGATGGGGTTTGAGCATTGCCAATAGGAAATTTTTACCTGCTGTACGGAACCTGCTTTGGCAGGGGAGTTGGACCCGATGATCTCTTAAGGTCCCTTCCAACCCCTGCAATTCTGTGAAATTCCCAGTTCTTCAGCAATTTTCTAAGGATGCAACACGTAAGACAGCCATCTGCTTCACTCCCCAGCAAAGGCCATGATGCCTCTGGCTCCATGCTGGGGGTGTTCAAGGGAAGTTTGGACATGGTGCTTGGGGACATGGTTTAGTGGGTGACATTGGTGGTAGGGGGGTGGTTGGACCAGATGATCTTGGAGGGCTTTTCCAACCCTGACTGGTGATTCTGTGATTCTCTCCAGCTCTTTATAGGGACTTCATTCATTGCTCTAATCCCTCCACACACAGCCTGGTCATTCCTTGTGAGCATCAGTTTTGGGCCATAAGAGTCACCGTGCTGTCAGCAGGAGACCCCCGTGTGCATTGCAGGAGGCCTCAACGCCCTCCTGCTTGCAGGAAGGGTTGTCCGAGGGGACTTCACCTGCTTTGTCCTTCTAGAGGACAGTGGCCACACTCCCCACCTTCTGCCTGAGACAGATCTTCTGCAGGGCTGTTGCTGTTTATAGCACAGCACATTTCTTGTTGTTCACATCTGCCTTCTAACCACCTCCTAGCAACGAAGCCGCTAATCATTCACAGCCTTAAAAATGAAATTAAAAAGAACTCGGCCAAAACCCAGCAAAACTGGAAAACAGCAGAAAATGCTTAGGTAGGAATGTCTTCTCCACTGCTGATCTAATCAGGCTCTTCAGTAATTCTCTGGTTCTGTCTTGCAACACAACCCAAGGGTGCCTGGCTCGGAAACGTAATGAAATATTTTGTTGAGGGAGAAGAAAGCTTCTGGAGAATTTAATGCATCTGGGATGTGCCTAGACCTGGGGAAATCTTTCAACTGAACTTTTTTTTGCTCCTTGATGATGTAAAATTGCAAATCTGGTGTAATCACGTTATTGCATCCAAAGTGAGTTGATTTCAGTAATTCTTTCTGGTAAGGGGAAGACACACAGGAAAAAACTTCAGCATTTAAAATCGTAAATGTCTGCATTTTCAGAATATGGTGGGGTTTTTTAATGCTATTTCTGTTAAAATGCTTTTTCTTAAGAAGGACATTCTGAAGTTTTAAAACGAGGTGAAATATCTAATCTTGGTCAACTACGAAAACTGTGCTGGACCCACCCTAGCATTTGAATGGAAAAGGGGTGATTTTGTGCTTTCTCTGGTCTTGGGGGGTTTTTGGAGCTGCCCTCACAGCGAAACACTATTGGCTTACTCGAGCCTTAAGCTATTTTTCCGTGGCACAGTTTTATGGGGGTGAGGCAAATGATGAGCCGAGACTTCTGCTTTTCTGCTAGATTCTGTCGTGTTTTTCCCCTGCGCCCGCCCATGCGATCCCAAGGCCGTTCATCTGTGTCATCCACATCCCTGGTGCAGAAGGCATTACTGCCTTCACACCAGGAGCAATTTTGAGCACTCTTGCTAGGGCAGAGAAAAGCAGCCAACCGCAGTCGACGGCATGCCCGTGGTGCAGGGTTGCTTACCGTACAGAGGAGATGGGGAAATAAGTTCATGCTTGCAATGCCTGGCTTAGCACAGGTACCTCCATCCTGCTCTCTGATCTGCTACAACAAAAAGCATAAGTGTGTCCAACTGCACCAATCTGACACCATCCTCTTTGCTTTTATCTCCCCCAAGCACTCAAAAATGTGCCAAGTATTGACACAAGGCAGGTCTCCAAAGGCTGTGATCAGCAAAGACTCGGGTCCACCTCTGCTGGACATGGGCCCTGTGGGGCTGCAGGCACAGCTTGGTGGTTTGCTCCTCTGGGGCAACTTCTCCAACCCCTTTCAGAGATGGGTGAGCGATAAAACTTGCATCTTTGTCCAAATGTCAGTAGAAATATTGCTTGAGCAGGGCCAGGTAGTGGGATCTTCAGAAGACTCCCCCCTTGGACCATTTCTGCAGGAACCTCTTTACTTGCATCCAGCTCTCACTAACCAAAATGTCACCTCTGAAGACAACTGAAATGGCCTTTGGTTCTCCAGGGCACACAGCATTTTTTGGAGGTCCTATACAAGTAACCCATGTGTCTGTGACCTGCATGTGTGTCCCACACATGTTCAAAGCCGTATGTTACACAGAGCTCACCGTCCTCATGTCTGCTGACTTTCTCAGCCAAAGATCTTTAGAATCTCTCAGAAAAACTTCTGCAGAAAATATTTTTACCCGAAACTTACTGACATCCAAACCAGACTCTTTTTTTGCTAAAACTTTTCAAACATCCGGAAATTTTTGCGTTGCCTATCTTTGTCTCATTACAACTTCTAGTTGCCTTCAGAATATTTTTTTAGAATATATTTTATTGGTTTTGAACTTGAGTAAACTTGAGAAAATGAGCTAAAAAAGGAATGAACACATGGAGAACATTTTGGTTAAATATTATTGATGTAATGAACAAAATCACATTTTCTTATCTGTACTCACAGATTATATTAGAAGGAAGGGTTTCCCCACTTTCATTTATTAAAAATAAACATTTTTAGATGGGCAAAGTAGTAAATTGATGAAAGGATATTTTTATGCTTTTCTGAATTTCTGTTTTCTTACCGGCGCTCTTTTCCACAGTGGGGAAAAAATAGACTGTGAGACCTATCGGTTAGTTTTCTCAAATCTATTTTTGTGATGCTGATTTAAAAACCAATAATCTGAAGCAGAAACACTGTGAACAATGTGCATTCATCTCATCCATCTTTTTTGAAAAAAAAATATATATATATATTTTTTTTTAAGAAAGAAAACGCCTCCAGCAGTGGGTTGGGAGCTTACCAGCAGCGTGCTGCATCATTCAGCATTTGTCTACAGCGTTATTTTAGGGTTTTGCCTAAGACCTGCTGGCATGAAGGACAGTTGTGTTGGCTGCTGAAGATGTGGAGAGCATGAATGCTGGATTTCATTGGGATCATAAATACCCAGAGCAGTGCTAAAGTCTGTGTGCCGTGGAGGCAAAGGCGTGGGTGGGAGCGGGCGACCTTTGCAGGAGAGTTCTTGCTGGTTCCATTTCCCGTTTGAGCTGGGACATGTTGTTTGCTTCTCTTTGTCGTTTTGCACTGACATGTCCGGAGTCGCTTTGCACTTGCATGTGTGGAGAAAGCTCAGTTTATGTGAGCGTGCAGAGAGGTGTTTGCAGAGAAGTGTTTCCAGTCTCGGTGTGGTGGGACGACAAGGTGTCCCTAGGATGCGATGCTCCCTTGGACACAGAAACACCATGTGGAGATGTGGAGGTCAAAGCATGGTCCCTACTCCTCTCCAACCCTGTCAGAGGAGCTGGTGCGGCCACAAGCCCCTTCAACACCTGGTTGGGCTTGCTGTAGCTGAGGTTTCTCCATGACCCACCAGAGTCATCCCTGATAGTGAATAAAGACCCCAAAATGTGCAGTCACCATTCTGCAGATGGTCCATCCTCTTATAAAATAATTGGGTCAACATGACTGGCTTTTGAAGCATATTGCAGACTTATGCTATATCTCACATCTCCTAAGTCCGTAGAAAAAATGCCAACGTCCTGAGTTGAAAGGGACCCCCAGGTACCATCATGTCCAAATCCTGGCTCCACACAGCACCACACAAAACCAGACCCTGTGTCTGAGAGCGTTGTCCCAACACTTCTTGAACTCCAGCAGCTCGGTGCTGTGACCACTGCCCTGGGGAGCTTCTCCCAGTGCCCGACCACCTCTGGGTGCAGAACCTTTCCCTAACACCCAGCCCTGACTTAAAACAGTCATTTGCTGTTCCCTGGTTGAAAAGGGAACTTGAGCTACCCTAATTCATTATCCTGGTAGATAACACCATTCAGAATCAGAAATGCTGGCGCAAAGTCATCTTTCAGCAGTTTGCAAGTAGAAGGGAAGGAGAAGCTCACTTCACAACACATGAACCATTGCATGACAACCAGATCTTCTCAGAAAAGCAAGGTCTGGTTACAACCAGGAGGAGAGGCTGATGAAGTTCGGTATCTCGCTGCAGGAAATGCTGTGGCTGATTCAGTGGACTAAACCTCCCCTCCAACCGCACCGAGTCCGTGCCCACAGCGATGCTGAGGCCTACGTACAGGTGGATGGGCTATCTGAAAACTTGGGTCTGAGAAAAAATTAGAGACGTATGGATGCTGAAAAGCTTTTGATTGGAGAAAAGATTGTATATGGGGCTATCCTGAAATATTTCAATAATTCCTTCCCTTTTGCTTACTTCAGCTGAGGCAGAAGAGAGGAGGCAGTTTGAAAAAATGACACCTTAAAATATTGGGATGTCTCTGCTAGAAACCTAGTTTTTGAAATATAAGAAACATGCTCAAAAGTAAAAAAATAAAAAATAAAATAAAATGCTTTTACTGGAATATTTTTTCCTGCAAATCTGGTTTGCCAGAAGTCTTTTTGAACACATCTGTTGGATTCTATCATGATGTTTGGGGGAATTGACTATCCACATTATTCCCAAGACCTCCACTCCTCCATGTTCATTGCAGACCTTGAGGTATTTTAGAAAGAATGGGAGCCAAATTGTCTTTGATCAGATGAACCTATTTATGGTTTGGATTTTTTTTTTTTTTTTTTGGACATTTAGCCCATATCTTTCTATGCCTTTTGTCCAAAGCCAAGGCTGGGGCAGAATTTAGTGCTGGTTGGTGTAGATACCTTACATACCCATGGCAATAGCTTTTCAGTAATGCTGGCTTCAACTGCTCCCTATATTTTCAGGGGGCTGAGAAGGCTGAGGTCGCTGTGGTTTGGCTATTTTGACTACCCAGACTCAGTATTATACTGGGATTATTGAGCAGACCTGAAATCACATTTCAGGGCTGCAAATTAAACCCACTCTCAAGAATGAGTATAGAAGCCCTAGAATGGACCCGAGGGTAGTCCATGGAAAGGGTTTGATTCATTTTTGTCTAGTGCTCCTTAAGGTGTCTGGGATGTGTTTTTTCCATCTACATGTATCTGGAAAACATAATCCAGGAGGTACAGGAGGCCCACACTGAGCACCATGGCTACGGCTTGGTCTTGGTGTGGGGGCTCTGCAGCACTCAGCAAACACTGGTACACCTGAACAGTTCAGCACAGTGATATTCCCCAGGATCTCCAGCATCGCCTTCTGCAGAGCACTCATGGAGCATCACCTGGCTGTGGAGCAAGTCTGCTCAACACCAGGTGGGGATCTGTGTCTTGGAGAGGAGACACAGCTAGAGAAGTCATTTGTGCTTTTCTCTCTCTCTCTCTCTCTCTTTTTTTTTTTTTTTTTTTTTTTCTGGTGACTTACACTGTTTCTTGGAGACTCATCTGCAAAGTATGAAGGACCAGGCTTGTGTGGGAACAGAAATTACAGGGTTACAAGGTCCGAGGTAGTAGGAGGTCCCTACATGGGATGTTATTAGACTCACCCCTCCACTGTCCCATTTTGTCCCCCCTCCACTGTCCCATTTTCATCTTCTCCAGTTTGTTCTTCATGAATTAGATGATTGCTTTGTCCCTTGCTGTCTGCATCTTTCCCCAAGAACAATTTCATTATAAAATAATTATTGTTTTTTCTTCCAGGATGGGCTTGCTTGGGAGCAAAAACCAACTGACATCCAATGAGAAATGCACTTCTGGAAGCAATCCAAAACACAAGAGTAAACCTCCTCCTGCCCCACCCAAGGTAAGTCTGCAGTTTTGTGTCCTTTTGGGGTCCTCAAGGATGCCATTTTCTTTCTGGACATCTGTTATGGCCATGAAATATCTGAGTGGGTTTGTGATGATGGTGCTCTGAAAAGCTGTGAGTGGTTATTATCATTATTTGCTTGGGCTGTTGTGGTGGTTTTACCCAGCTGGGCAGCTGACCTCCACCACAACCACTCGCTCACTCTCCCCCCTCAAAGGGAAAGGGGTAGAAAATACGATGAAAAGGACTCAACGGTTGATACAAGGACGGGGAGATCACCAACCAATTATTATCACAGGCAAAACAGACTCAGCATAGGGAGATTAATGTATTTTATTGTCTGTTACTAACAGACTAGGGCACTGAGAAACTGAAAGCAAACTAAAAACACCTTCCCTCCAAAACCACCTTCTTCTCCCTCCTCCCCCTGAGCGGTGCAAGGGAACGGGGGAATGGGGACTGCGGTCAGTCCCCAATGCTTATCTCTGCTGCTCCTTCTCGGTCGCTTTCTGCCCCTGCTCTCTGACATGGGGTCCCTCTCATGGGATGCCATCTTTCCTGAACTGACCCTGCGGAGGCTGCCCACAGGCAGCAGCTCTTCAAGAACTGCTCCCACACGGCTCCATACCACGGGGTCCATCCCCCAGGAGCAAACTGCTCCAGCACAGGTCCCCCACGGGCGGCAGCTCCCCCCAGGCCCCCTGCTCCTGCGTGGGCTCCTCTCCACGGGCTGCAGCTCCGGCCCAGGGCCTGCTCCTGCGGGGGCTCTCCATGGGCCGCAGCCTCCTCCAGGCCACATCCACCTGCTCCACCGGGGGCTCCTCCACGGGCTGCAGCGTGGAGATCTGCTCCATGTGGGACCCATGGGCTGCAGGGGGACAGCCTGCTCCACCAGGGGCCTCTCCACAGGCCACAGGGGAACTGCTGCTGCCTGCCTGGAGCACCTCCTGCCCTCCACTGCACTGACCTGGGGGGCTGCAGGGCTGGTTCTCACTCCTTGCTCTCCCAGCTCCTGTTGTTCAGCATATATATATATTTTTTCCTTTATTAAATCTGCTCTCCCAGAGGCACAAACAACGTTGCTTGTTGGCTTGGCCTTGAGAAGTGGCAGGTCCCTTTGGAGCCAGATGAAACTGGCCCTTATCTGACATGGGGCAGCTTCTGGATTCTTCTCACAGACGCCACCCCTTCAGCCCCCTGGCACCAAAAACTTGCCACATAAACCCAATAAAGCTGGACTGGAGAGCAGGGCAGGGGTCAGGAAGAAAAGGTTCAACAGCCATCACTCCGTTTGCCACTTTGATCCTCCAAGCTGGCCCCATATCTCTCAGACAGGGCTGCTGCCTTCAGCACTCTGCAAACTGGGCTCATGTTGCTGATCTGCAAATGGCACAAAGATGGGTCAGATTCAGGCTAAGATTCAAAGTTGCAAACCGCAATGGAAACTTTACCACCAGGGCGGACAACAGGCACAAAAAATAGGGTCTACAGCTAATCTGTGAGAATCAGAAATGCTGAGCCCCTGCTGCTCCCTTTGGATTCATACAGAGCCTGTGCTTGCATGGACACAGGCATTTAGGAGATCTCAAATAATAAACTCTGTATATAAACCTGGGAAATCAGATAATCTAGCTGCTTGTCACTGTACAGAGGAGGTGAAGATATTTCCTCTTTCCCTGTGCTTGTCAGCACTGCATCCAGCAGCCAGCACAAGAGAAACTCCATGTGCAATGGGCATGTGAAAACCTGAAAACCATCTCAGGTCTTGAGCTCTGAGAAGGGGGGAAGAGGGAGGAGGATGTCATTGATTTTGATGACAGATGGTGGGGTTTTTTTACTCCTTTAGTTTCACTTCTGAGTTCTCCCATCATTATCAAGTTCAGTTTTCATGACAGAAAATGTCACGTTGACCAAGAGGATATTCTTTTCCTAAATTCCCTTCTTCCCAGTTCATTGGAGGGAAGCTGCTATCAGTGTAAATGCAGGATCATCAATCACCTGCTGACACTCCTTTTTTTTTTTTTTTTTTTTTTTTGCCACGAGCACTAAGCTCCCACGTGTCAGCGAAAGTCCATATTTCTTTCAGTTAAATTAGAAAGGGCAGTGGCTGAGCAGCTCTCCCTCCCTACAGTGCTGCTAAGTGAGAGCCAAAGGGTAAGGCGGACAGGAAGCACTAAATATTTTTTAATTCAGGGTGTGTATTTCACCCCTTTTGCATACATATAAATATCCCTGGCAGTGGTCTCAGACCCACTTCAGCCACTAGGCACTGTACCTGGGACTGATCACAAGAGTCTGAAGATGGGTAGAGGCCAACAGAGCCCGCTGGGGCGTTTCCATACTTCTAAAGTCCCAGCCTCCAAAGCAAGGTGGTTACACCCCAGCTGCTGATTAGGAGTGGTCTCTGGCCAAACTAACCCTAAACCGTCCCCAGGCTCTGAGCCAAAACCAAACTAGGGACCAGGTCAACGTTTCAAATGTGGGGTATCTTGCTGCTAATTAATTTGATAGTTAAATCACTGCCTCTTTTTATGAACGTATCCCTGAGGAAAGGATGTTCTGTGAGCCATAGGACAAGCATGGCAAAGAACACCCCAGGTTTTCTGCTTTGAATAATATTGCAACTGTTGTTTCTCACTGGGGCCATTCACATCTCATCCCTCATTGATCCTAGACCTGACATCGGAGTTAGATAGACCAGGCTCAAACTGAGTGGATAGCAGATTTATGTTTTTATTCAGAGAGGAGACAAGGTTTATTCAAGCTGACAGTGAAGCCAGCTATGAACACATCACAGCAAAATGTGCTAAAACAATCACGACACATAGGGAGCCAGATGCAGGGCCTGCTGACTGACTGCGGTGGGCTCTGGATCAGACTCCCACTCCTCTGTGAAGCTGAGAGCAGGCCTTCCTGCAAACACAGCAAAGCTAACAAATGTCTTCTCTTCTTTTTCTGTTTCCATCAAAGGGCAGGCAATTTATCAACAACCCTCATCTAAACCAAGCCTCTGTACAAGGTAAGATGCTTAGCTCTATTACTGCTTCTTTCGTCTTCCCATGGGGTTTTGCAAGGTGGTGGTCCCCCAACAGTAGGTCTTGAGAACAAGCTGTCATGTCACAGGCGTGCAGTTTCTGTATTTTCAGCATTGCCAGGCAGGGAGTTTATCAGTACGTTTCGGAACATTCGGTTTAAATCACTAAATATTTGTCGCTGCCAGTTTCCCCTACTCATCAAAGAAATTAAGAGAAATACACTCCTTTCGTTGGCTGAGCAAAGCGAGATCTGAGGCATCAGCTGCATGAGATTTCTCTGTCTGCTGCCCCGTCTGCAGCATGAGAACTTGTGGACGCGATATCCAGCCAGCTGAATGTTTCAGAGGAAATAGCAGGCATCAGAGAGCCTAGGCAGACTACAAAGAGAACGAGAAGAAAGAAAAGTATAAAATAAGGATGCTCGGCGCCCCTGCCTAGAGACTGGTGATTGACTTCAACCACCTCTGCAATTATCTGCAGATCACAGATGGCGTTTGGTAGATGATTGCCTTTTAGCAGGAAGCCCTCTGCTACCTCTGCCCGGCCTCTGACAGCAGTTGTAGCTATTTCTGTCAAAGAAGTTTTGCAGATTAAAGACAGAAAGAGAGGATCAGACAGGGCAAAAAAATAGAGGAAGCTTGGAAGAAAGCAGCTGGCAACACGCAAATGTTTCTCATGTGGGTGAAAGAGTAGGAGAAACGGAGATGGGGCATGAGCAAAGGAAAAAGTGGGGTGGCAAATAGGTAGGATGGGTGGAAGAGCAGACCTGGCCTTCGTGGTCTTGCGGACACCTCTGCTTTGGGGTGGCCAGAGGAACTAATGGAATGTCAGAATGTTTTCTTCCAAACTGACGTTTCTTACAGAGATCAGAACGGGAACAGTAAAATGTTTTGGTTTTGAGCCAGTTCAGTGTTATTCAGCCTCACACCTGCGCTGACACAGGTGTGTGTGAGGCTTAGCTCTTCATCCACGTGAGTGTGTGTGCTCCTCTGTGCAAGCACCATTTTTTCCAGAAGCCATGCTTTCTTTGGCAAAACTGTTTTCATGGCACGTTTCCAAGTCAGTTTGTTCTCATACCTCCACAACCAAGCAGACATCACCAGTTTTTCTTTCTTTTTTTTTATTTTGTTTTTATTTTTTTTTATTTTTTTAATTTTTTTTTTCAATGTTTTCACTCTGGCTGGAAACACAGCAGAAGCTGTCTTTGGAGGCGTCTTTTACTTCTGCTTCATGCCAGAAGGCAGAAGTGGAAAGATGATAAATGCATTAAGTACCGCGTTAGCCGTTTGCAGATCTCAGAAATATCGTGGTCTGTTGAGTTTGGTTCCAGTTTTGGAGGAATACTCACTCTGATGGTTTGGGAACTTCTCGTTTTTCTCAGCCAGTGCCTAAGTTTCTAGAAATGATGCTATGTCTGCCTCTGTTTTGTGTAGCAACATGGGCTGATAGGAACCATGCAAGGCATTTGAGATTTTCTGTTGAAAGAGGATAATTCAAGTGAACAGATAAAAGAAGCACAAAATCCAGACTATTCAATCATTAAAAAAAAAAAAAAAAAAAAAAAGGAAAGAGCTGAATTATATCTTATGCGAGCACTTCCACTTCAAGGCAAAATTATTGACTATGTGTGTCTGAGATGTAATATTAATTAAAAAAACTTTCCTCTTTTTTTTTTTTTTTTTTCCTTTTCCCCTTTTCTCCTTTTCCTTTCTTTTTGCAGTTTTTACACTCCTTTCATTATGACTTTTTTTTTTCCCTTCTGGTCTTGGTGTTACGCAACGTGTATCACAGTCTGAAGCTTTCGCGCTGCTGTCTCAGAAATAATTTATGTAGTTATTGTTAACAAAAGCCTAATTCCTCCTGTCATTACTTGGCTTAATGGAAGTAGCACGAAGACAGGCGAGAAGTACATAACTCTCTGTTCAACTGTGGTGTTGGCAGCATCGCCAATCCACCCTTCACTTGTGAGTTATTCCACCGTGCGAGTCTCTCATTCATCTTACCACGGGTCCCTAAGCACTCACGATGCCTTTAAGGTCAGTGCCGGATCCTCCCTCCGCTCTGTGGGGTCAAAACTTACCTTTAATTCAGCAAAAAACCTCAGCCCAGCCAAGTCCTCACCCAAGCACAACAGCTCCATTGCCACAGCTGCTGCTACTACCTTGCATTGGGTAGATGAGAGGTAGCAGACGGGTGGAATAACCCCTGTGCACCGCTGGATTTAAGTGCTACTGATGGAGACAGCTGTTTGCTTGGGGTGCTGGTCCTCAGGCATTATAATAACCTGCAAGTGCACAAAGAATCAGCCCCTGTGTGAAGACATTCCTTCTGATTGAGGACCTGCAACTTCCTCGCTCGCTTTGACTAACCATGGTGTGAACAGGTCGGATTTTCAGAGGGTGGGAGCTAAGTGTGCTCTGGAAATGGAAGTCTTTTCAGGCATCTCGAGATTAGCATCAAAGCTCTAAGTCGTTTTTATTGTTGTTCCCTGAATGTGGATTTGAGTTTGAAAGGGATGCTGTCAGGAACATGGTTGTGCATTTAGCTGGAACAAGGAAGAGATGCTTCTGCTGAAAAGGCTGACTTTTCAATGAGAAATGAGAATTTCTCATTAAAAATCGGCATTGCAAATCGAAAGCAAGAGAGGGAAGGACGATGAGAGTGAATTACCCCAAATGTTCACATTTCCTGATAAAAACGTTGTGAGTTTCAATCATAAGATACGATCTTATGTGGAAAACAAATTATCTGAAAAAAATATATAATAATAATTCACTGTGTCAAAACACAAGGCATGTGGATGCACAAGGCAGGAACACATCTGGCAGAAATCACTCTTCCATTTCAAGCCTGGATGTCTCAGGAGGCATCTCCATCAGACCTGGACCTGCTGACCTGCTGGGAGGTGCAACACCCCCATCCCGCAGTCTTCTGCATCCCCACCAACAGGACCTAATAGCATTGCCCTCGGTGAGAGCAGTGACAAAGCTGGTGTGCCACCAGCAGCCACAGGTTTAGAAGGCACTTCTTCCTGGCACACATTTCTCTTGGTGAGCCAGCCCTTGCCTTGCTGAAACGGGAAGCTGGACTCATTGCTGGCAGCTTTAACTCATGGCTGAGTGCAGCCAGTGGGCCAACACATGTCCTGCGGGTCGTCTTTTAGCGTACAACCATCCTAGCATGGCTCTAAACCAATTCATGGTCCTCCGAGGGATGCTGGCACACGCTTCTCATGGCTCCATCGCCATGGGATGGTTGCAAAGGCTTTCCATTCATGACGGGACAGCGGTGGGAAGCCTGCTTAAATCCTTTCCATTAAGCCATTGAACTGGCACTCAGCCTACGCAAACTGAGCTGGTATCTCGCTTTCCTGACAGCAGCTCTGAGCCAAGATGTGTTTTGGCTCGCCATCAAAGTCCCCAGCCTGCTAGCCCTATCTGCAAAGCACTCGCGCCCAACAGCCCGGTGCCGCGCGGAGCTGCTCATGACCTAACCTGACCAAATGGGCCAAAAAAGTATTATCGAGGGTGTTTCTCGGCGGGGTGATACAGGGAGGGAGAGAGCCACTTTCATCCTGAGACGGCAAGTCGTGCCGGCTGGAGCAGAGAGAGCGCTTTTCTTCTGGCTCACTTAAGCGTGCAGTGTTTCTCACATGGATGTTGAGGAGGGGATAAGAGGGAGTCATATTATTTTTTCAGCACAGAAAACCTTTTTGTCCTTGCAAATTTTACTCTTTTTCTTCCATTTCTCCTTTTTTTGTTGTTGTTTTTGTTTGGTTTATTTTGGCTCTCTTTATTACTATTTATGGCAGTTGTTTCGAGACCCAAATTTCTTTTTCTTTTTCTTTTTCTTTTTCTTTTTCTTTTTCTTTTTCTTTTTCTTTTTCTTTTTCTTTTTCTTTTTCTTTTTCTTTTTCTTTTCCTTTTCCTTTTCCTTTTC
>NC_048895.1:115239619-115250793 GCF_011077185.1 Oxyura jamaicensis | reverse complement strand
GGGTGCCAATCCCCTTCACAGGTTTTGATCTGCCCCAAAATACCTGCTCGTTTCTGCTTCAGCGGCTGCAAGCACGCCGAGCACACGTGGATGGTTGCACAACCTCTCCGCGAGCAGCACCGGCACAACCCAGGCATGCAAATGTAGCAATTCAGCTCCCCGAGCCTCCAGCCACAGAGATCTGCCCCTCACAGCATGTGTACCCAGTGGCTGCTTTGCCATGCACAGCACGGCTTGTGTGCAACGCAGCGCATGCATCCACTTTGCTGTGCCAAATTTTAGGCTGGGCAGATGTGGATGGAATCAAAGTAAGGTGTTAGGGCAGGGGATTGGGACCCAAATGCTCACAGCCTCGGTCCAGGTGGGTTGCAGGAGAAATGGGAGACACAGATCATCAGGTCTGAGGTCTGGAGAGAGGAAATCAAAAATGCATCTGTGGCGGGGAAGGGGAAGGAGATCCAGAATCAAGCACTGCCCCCATGGGAATTGCAGCGGAGCCAAAAAGCATTTGGGTGCTGGAGCCGAAAACAGCAGCACGACTTACATGTGCAAGGAATAGCACCTAAGAGGGATGGCAAGATCCAGGCTGAGCCCAGAGCATCTGGAGGCAGAGCTAGGCCCTAGCAGTGGGCTCCACTAATGGGAACTGAGATGTCTCTGTACCTTCTTCAGTCAAGAAAACCTCATCTTCTTGAGTCAAACCCCCAGAGCCACCCTGGGAAGTGTTGCCACAGCAGTTTTCATTTCCCGTCCTGTAAAACCGAGGCCAAACAGCGATGGATGATTTACGACCTTTCTTATTCCACACAAACATTTTCTCATTGTTGACACTCGGGGGTTTCGTGGATATGGGGATCTGGAGTGCTTTAAAAATACACACACAGGAAACACTTTGGTGAATCAGTGTTAGTCCCAGAGCAGGAGCTGTGGTTGGCAGGAAAGCTGGGTTGGCAGAAAGCTTGGCTTCTGGAGGACAAGGGGGGGTGAAATGCCCCACCATACACCTGCGTGTGCATCACCCCCCAGAAACAATCTGAATTCATGAGATGTTGCTTCTTTTTCTTTTTAGAAAACGTCATTGTGATTGCACTGTACGACTTTGCTGCCTCAAGTGACCGTGACCTCGAGCTGGTCAAGGGGGAGAAACTCCAAGTCCTCTCCAAGTAAGGGAGCTTCTAGCAGAGGGGGGTTCAAAGAGCATGGTCAGGTTGGGAAAGGGGGGGACCTTGGGGTCAGACACAAATTTGGGGATGGGGAAGGTGACACTTCCCTGCTTTTCTCGGGTCACAGATCATTCAGGGTCAGGTAGTGTCCACACCTGGCTGCTACTGGGACCTTCCTCGTTGCCAGTGTGCATGGGCACAGGAGGAGCATAAGCAACAACAGCTTAACTTAGCCTGTTTCATATTTTGTGCTGATCGTGCTTTTGCAAAGGATGTGGGTTGGGCGTATTCTGAGGAAAGGACAGAATCGAGCCAGAGAGGTGAATGGTTTCATTTCATCTTGTAAAACTCATGAGAGAAGAGGCTGACAGTCCATCTGCCCAGTCCAGAACTGGGCAGGGGTGAGCTTAGGTCCCACTTGGCCTTGGAGGCCTGCTCCATCCTTGGCTGCCCTGTGAGGTGGCCCCCAGAGGTGACATGGTGTCTGGCAGATAATGGAAGGAGCAGAATGGTGGAGCCTCCACACCCCAATGCAAGAGGCAAAAATAAACCCACAAAGACCCAGATTTCCCTCCTCTCACTCGGGGTGCTCAGCAGAGGTTTGGGGCTGTGCTTCCTCTTCATCAGTGGAAAGAGGCTGTCACCTCCGGAAATCCCTGAAAGACCAAATGTTGTCTTTCTCACCAACCTTCAACCAAGTGGTGGTTCTAGAAGACTGAGAGGGACCAGTAGAGTAAAATTAACATTTAACCTAATTAGCACTGTCCTCCTTGCAGTGCCTGAAACCCCAGAAACCATGTCAACCTCGCATTTGTAGCTTGTTGAGAAACCTGCTCTGGACACTCACACTTTTTATTTGTTTTGCAGCGAGGGGGACTGGTGGCTGGCAAAATCCCTCAGCACCGGGAAGAAAGGCTACATCCCCAGCAACTTCGTCGCGCAAGTGGACAGCTTGGAAGAAGAAAAGTAAGTGCATAAGCTTATGAGGGGTGAACATTGATGCAGAGCTTTCCTTTCTGAAACAGCATCCTGGCACTGGTTGCTGTGTTAGCCCAGGTGCAGGCATCATGTCTGGCACCCTGCAAAGAAAGATTTGAGTCCCGAGGGTGGTTTTTTGCCTATTATACAAGAAAAAGAAGGAGTTTTTCCCATGGTTTATCCTCCTTGATGGCATTCAGTTATAAAGGTGCAAACCTGCTGACTTCTCTTGTGATCCCTCTTTCCAATCTCCTCTTGGAGTGACCCAACCATCACTGAATTCAGCAAGTATTTAACAGCATGCAGAAACTTGGTCGAGACATAAACGTTCTTTGTATCCAAGGGATTTTTTTTTAGTGGCCATGGGCACATTATGCTCATCTTCCAGCCCACATATCTGCTCCAAATGTAATTTTCTTGGGCTTCCTCACTTGCCAAGTGAGCTGTGGGTCCCAGTGTGCCTCAGGGACCATGCTGGGCTTGCACCGCTCTTGGGTATGGGGACACTGAGCAAACTCTCTCTGCTTTGCCTGAATTGATAAGCTATGAAGCAAGCCCAAAGTGATAGAAATCTGGTGTTAATCTACCCAAACCAGCTTATTACTACCACTTTCCAGCAGATAAAAAACTACTGATAAAAATAACCCTCAGTTTCAGAGTGTGATGGTAAAAAGAAAAACAAAACAACAACAAAAAAAGAAGTAATCAGAAAGATATTATTTTCTAGAGCTTTTCCTTTTCAACCATGATTTTCCCTTTCCTGTCTCCCAGGTGGTATTTTAAAACTCTGAGCAGAAAAGATGCTGAACGGCTGCTGTTGTCTTCTGGTAACAAAGTTGGCTCGTTCCTTGTCAGAGAGAGTGAGACCAGCAAAGGTGAGTGAGATCTGCAGAGCAAGTGGACGTCCTGGGCGTTGCCATGGCTTGGAGAACCTTTCAGACCTGAGCTGCAGGGTTCAGCTGTGCCAGTGTTTGCATGGAGCTTCCTGGACCTGGCTGGGCAAAATCACGCTTGCCAGGCTCAGCAGGGCTGTAGAAGTGAAGTGGGGACTCCAACAGCAAAGGTTTTCTTGTGATGCCGCCTGTACACGTAGTTCAGGCTGCGGTGAGGGTGGCTCCTGTCACCACAGCTCGTGGCGGAGGTACAGGAACACGGATGAGCAGCAAACAGTTTCCAAAACAATATGTAGGGTTTTTTTTTTCCCTTTCTCCCTGAGGAAATGTTGCTTTTTTGACAAATGGTGATTCTTCTGCACACCCTTGGGGAAGCATTTCTGCTATTTGCAGCTGAAACTGGAACTTTGGAGGTTTTTGAGAAAAACATTTTCCAGAAGAAACACTTTTTTTTTTTTTTTTTTCCTGATAGCCTGAAGCACAGGGAATCAATGCGCACCATGGCTAATTGTCTGGAGGGAGACTGACTGGAGCAGGAGAGGTGGACATCCACTTTCCTGCCCTATGAACATGGCTGGCTTTGGAGGACATGACCCCGTGAGGATGGAAAAGGCAGAGAGCATTGTGGCAACTTCTAGGCAGTGGACATATCTATTAACTAATGCTTAACCATATAATTGCAACTTCGTTCAGTGCTGTTAATTTGTAGACACTGGAAGCTGTTTTAGGTGCTGCCGTGGGGATTTCACATTGCTTCTTCCCTCCTTTGCTCTCCTTGCATCCTCTGGGCCAGCAGGCGTGTTTATAGCATGGAGGAAATGATGCTTGTGATGGTTCCATGGTTGTGCTCTGAACAGGCTCCTTCTGGAGTTCAGTATAGCTCTTTAGTCTCGCTGTGCTTTGGTTTCTCCCTTGTGAAATGCCACACGTGGCTGGGATTGGACTTTCCCATGCATTTTCTCAAACAATTCTTTGGGGCTTTTGCTTGCCATGATCTGCAAATGCAGGATGAAATCATGCCCTGAAAACTCTCTGGGGTGTGAGTGGGTCTAGGCTGCATGGACAGTGCTGGTGGAGTCCTGAGGCTCAAGGAGAAATAACCAGGCTAGAATGGTCTTTGCCATCCCATTTCTGCTGTCAAGAAGCAAACTTGGCTGGAGGTGTGTGATATCTGTGTTAGCTGATGTAGTGTGTTTCAGCCCCATGAAATCCCCTCTTGATCCCAAATACCAAGAGAGCTTCTGCTCCAAAATGTTTCACATTGCCTTTTTTGATATTCTGTCTCAAAATATGCCTGCTATTCCTTCAAACACCCTGTCCTTCTCTGAATCACCCTATGCATCCAGCTTCTAACAAAATCCTGCCATGCCTTAGGCTGCTTCAAAGGCCACGGTGACACCACTTGATCAGTCTCAGCCACAGTTTCCTCCTCTGTAAGGAGAAGGGGAAAAGAAGAAGCCCCACATCTCCAAATGTGCTCTGATGCTCAGTTCACTGATGTAAAGCACCCTGTGACCCACCATGAAATGTCCACAGCAATGACATGGAATTGACCCTACCCTTCAAACCCCACAGGCTCTTCCTTTTTTCCCTCAATCATTCCCTTTACACAACATGAGCAACATTTGACCTTCAAAGCCGAGCACTGGGTCGAGCTAAGAATAATAACACACATTATTACTCAGCTATCCTACACTCTATCCTACCCACAGCCCATCCTAACTGTGCCGCTGGCTCATTTTGCTTATGGATAAACATACAGAAATTCTGCAGGCCCAGGGGCTTCTCTTTCAGTCAACATTTTGCATCCCAGGATGATAGCTCCTTGTCAAGAGTGGGAAGCAGATCAGCGGTGAAATCTTCAGTGGATAGTTAGCCTTGCTGAAGCTGCTGGAAATAAACAAACCTTCCCCCGAAGTCATGATCACTCTGAAACCCACGGGAAGGCAGGCACACAGCTGTGCTGAGGCACACAGCAAGGCTGCTGCATCTGCTCCCGGCAGGAGGGACCTCGATGAATTCAGCTGCAGCACCCAGCTGATCTCCTGGGCTTCCCTGAGGAAGGGCTCAGAACCCTAGGAGACCTGTAGGAACAGGAGATGCCACACGTGGCATGGGGAAGTGGGACCCAGTCGGACACCAGACACCAGAACATAGATCTCACGTGTGGAAGCTGTCTGAGCTCCTGCTGTAGCCACCAGGGATTGCTCTGATGGCCCAGACCTGGATGTCTCAGAGCCATCTGCGGAGTCCTGCTCGGCTCCAGGTGCTCCACAAGATGTGGTTTTGCATTGTATCTGCCAGGCCCATGCAGGTGTCCCACAACATCTCAAGGGGTACAAGGTACCCCTGTTGAGGTGACTGAATGAGCCCTTGGCATGATCTGAAGCTGAATCCTTTGAACCTTCTGTAGTTTTCCTATACAAAACTGTCCACCCTTTGAACAAAAAGGAGCTGAGAGCCCTTGTAGGATGGTTTGGGGGGATCTCAGGCCCAGAACGGGGCACTCTGAGACCCAGAGCTTCCCAGGACAAGATTTGGTTGTGCCCATGCTGCTCCAGGCTGGTATCTAGGGGTGGACCTGTCTGAGTACCACCCTAGGTTTGTGCTGGGAGGCAATGCAGGACTGTAGGACAAAGCATATCCTCATGGCTAAGGAGCAGGAACTCCTTTTTGGCCATCCTCATTACCACCAGGGGAGATTAGAATCCTGCCATCCACCTAGCTCCATGTAACCCTTAAAATTTGTTGCTGTCATCGAGAGAAGAGAGAAATTATGCTTTTCAGCCCTTGTGCTTTGCCTTTACGCTGCTGCTCCCAGGAGAACAGTAACCAACCAGGGTGAATGACAGGGAAAGCTCCATGGCACTCGTTCCAGCAGAGCGAACTCTGACTTAGAGTGAAATGCAGTCATTAGCTTTAATGGCAGGATAAGGATTAACGCTGGTAGCAGGCAGCTGATGGATCGGCCTGGAGGGTGCCTGGAGCCCCTGTCACTTCTGCATGCTGCACATCGCTGCTCTGAAAGATGCAGGAGGGTTTAAAGGGTCAGTAGGGTCTGGGGAGCAGGTCCTGCAGGAGAGCAGACATTTTGGGTGAAACCACACCAACAAAGAGACCAGGTCTTCTCTGCTGGCTGTCAGCCCCCAGGCGCCTATCTGCACACGTTAGTCATTAATTCCTGCGCTCCCTTCTGCAGCGCTCTGTCAGCAGTGCAGCTGGGTTCACACCACGCCTGGCTCCGTCCTCTAGCAGACCTTGCCTTGCAAAAAACCCACAGGCACCCCGAGCCACGTCGGTGCGTGCAACGCACTCATTTGGGTTCTGCAACGTGCTCATTTTGATTCATGCCCTACAAGCCCAACTTTGGGGAGCTATAGCTTAGCTTGTATATTACTTAAGTCCCTTTGAAATGAAAATAACATCATCATCATCAACAACAACAATAGTAGTAGTAGTAGTAGTAGTAGTAATGATGATGATGATGATGCAAGTGATTAATCCACGCTTAGCAGGACTTGTGTTGAGCACTGTGGACACAAGCCCCACGTAAGTGTCGACACTTCTCTGCACCCAACAGGATCCAAAGATCTCTCCCTTGGCTCTGTCATTGCAGCCTTTTAGTCAATGAAGCACAGACTGTAAAAATGAACCATTTTGCCCTTTCCTGGAGTTTTTTTGTCACCTCATTGAGGACACCGCAAGACCCCATCATGCCAATGCTGTGTGCTTCCAGACTCGGGGTTCCCTTGCTCTGCATTTAAACCAGCAGGTCTTCCACAAAGTTCGTGCAACCATATTTCATAGTTTGGTCTCTGCAGAAAAGGATTCACCCCAAAACAACTGCTAGCACTCGGAAAACTTTTAGACTCTCCCAAATCCTGCTTGCCAAGATCCATAATCAACTGCAATACAGCAAACGTCCACAGAGATAATTTTCTATTGTTACTTTTTTAAAAATTATCAGTACAAGGAACGTTCTCCAGACACAGTGCAGGAAACTGCAGTGAGCACTGGCCCGGTGATGGAGAAACACCAGTCAGTGAGCATTACGTGTTAGTAAAATCTCCCCTCGCACGGAGGATTAGGGTTTCGGAGTTGCTGTGGAATGCCCCACTTCTGCTTATGATCCTGCATGACAGATATGTACTTTTTAACATATATAGCTTTGCCTTTTCAAACATTAAAAAAGGCAGCCTATCAACCCGGGTGACGTATTGGACTTTTAACAGCCCAGCAGGCTTATAACAACTTACTCCGGAAATATGATCCAGACAAAGGCAAAAAAAAAAAAATAAACCAACATTGCTAACATCTATTGAAATTTACCCTGACGTAGGCTTGAAGTTCCTGCTCTGTAGCAACATATTGTGCTTTTCTTTTTGGCACCAAAAAAATAAATAATAAAAAAATCCATGGTTTGGATTATAAGCCCATTATAAGGAAAAAAAATAACAGATCAGAGTGGGAGATCGCTGAGTAGCTCCCCTGAGGTCAAAAAGCACCTGCAACGAGATGTGAATCTAGCTGTGGTTTAGCCACAGACACAAGCTTATGGCTGAACAATTTGGCTGAACCACACAATGCTGATGTACCTACCAGCTGAACCCTTTGGCACGGGGGCTATAGGGGAAAACAGGGACACAGGGACCTTGGGTAATACTGAGAAGGGAATTCTTGTCAGTCTTGGCCTTCTTTCTCCCATGAACTCAAATTCTGGATGTGTTACAGACCAGTGGGTCTGCAGTCCCGTGTTGGTCCAGGTGAGAAAAGCTCAGATGGGAGATGCGGAGCTGTGGCAAGACCACGATGACCTAAGAGGAGCCTGATTGCTCTGGATAGTGAAGTGTTTTTGATGGCCTTCTTGGGGCTGTTGGCCACTGCACAGACAGGTCTTACTCAGCCAAGCCTCAACAAGCCCAGTTAAGCTCTGCTGAGCCTTTGTCCTCTCCACTTGCCTCGGAGAGAGGGAAGTTAGCAGCTTTGCAGCCTGATGAGGCCTGCCTTGAGGAGGCATCAGCCAGGGCTGGGGGAAGTGTCTACAGCTGAGAAAAGAGGAGGCAGCTGGTCCCGGAGTCAGCTGCTGCTTGGCCTCACTGTTCCCACTTCTTGCTCTCCAGGTGCCTATTCCTTGTCCGTGAGAGACAGCGACTCTGCTCACGGGGACATCATCAAACACTACAGGATCCGCTCCTTGGATGGCGGGGGTTATTACATCTCCCCCAGGACGACGTTCGCCAGCCTGCCAGAGCTAATCCATCATTACAGCCGTGAGTTGCTTTCCTTCCCTAATGGGTCTGCGGTCTGCACTGGGGGTCAGTGTGTGGGCAGAGGGAGGACAGGCTTGCTAGCTACCACCATCACTCCATCCACTCTCATGGGCCAGATGTGCTCCTCCAAGCAGAAACTGGGCTCCCATGTCCCATCTTTTGTCCTGGGGCATTGTGAGGGTGAGCTCTGTCCACAGCCCTATAACCAGGGAGTTTCTCCTACCATGAGAGCAAAGAGATGAACGCTGGAGGGATGCCTGGAAAGAAGCGCTGGGACTTACCGGACAGGAGAATTTGCACCTCTGTGACTCTTCTTGAGCTTTTTCCTTTCACTGGGCCCATTCTGGATGCCTTGATCCCAGTGGCTGAAGCATTGTGCGGTTGTGGAGGTATCCCATGAGCTGACTTCTTCCTGTCACGGAGAAACAAGTTAGTTTGGGGCTGAAAGATTTGTGTCGAACTACCCATTGACCTGTCCTGTGGTTTCTCCTCCCACAGAGAAGGTAGATGGCCTGTGCCAGAGGCTCACAGCTCCCTGCATATCCCTGGTTCCCCAGAGGCCCTGGGCACAGGACGAGTGGGAGATCCCGCGGGAGTCTCTGAAACTTGTGAAGAAACTCGGCAGTGGGCAGTTTGGGGAAGTGTGGATGGGTAAGTACAATGCCCCCCATGCCTGGAAGGAATATACAAACAGAGCAGACAGAAAACCCTCTTTCCCTAAGACAAGACTGCTCTGGTCATGCGGATCCTAAAGCATGAACACATGCTTTATGTTCACACCTGTAGCACTAAATTCTGTATTCCTGGAAGGACCAGACAGGCTGTTTGCAAGGTTCTGTGGTCCAGCATGGGTTTCATAGGCTAGATGTGTGCGAGGAGTCTCCAGGTAACTATGTACTCACTTCCCAGGACATGCTCTCATTCTCTCTGGAAATCCCGGACAGCAATCTGAGATCATAATTTACCTGGGTGACGCTGCCCTACTTTTTCTGCTTCTCTCTTCTACTCTATAACCCAGACCCAAATCCCTCACATGTCTCTGCCCATTGCTAACCAGCAGGAGAGGAAGTGGGGCGAGCTCAGCTTCCTCTGCTGTACCCTTTGGGGTTGCCTGTTGCCTTGGCGATTGAGATTGCGGCCAGCACCAGACTGAGCTGACCTCCTGGCTGCAGAGTCCTGGTTTTCTTGAGTATTTGGATTATTTGAAAACCTAGCCAGTGGATGGCCCTGGGGATTTCACCCAGGCTGTAGGAGGATGGGCTCATCTCATGAGCCTTCTTCATCTAGAGCAGGGATGACTCTTGACAAAACCACATTGATTTACAAACATGTCTGCCTCTCCTTTCTCCTCTTATACTTTCTGGTTGCTTAGGTCCCAGTGTGCTGAGGTTTACCACTCACCCACTTTTCTGTTCCTGAATCCACCAGCTCTTCAGCTCCTTATTTTGTGGCCTGACAGAGCCCATAGAGATGCCAAAATTCCTCAGTACATCATTATCTCTCTGCAGGCTACTATAAGAACAACATCAAGGTGGCTGTTAAAACCATGAAGGAGGGCAGCATGGATCCTGACGCCTTCTTGGCAGAGGCCAACCTGATGAAGAGGCTCCAGCATAACAAGCTGGTCCGGCTATATGCGGTAGTCACGAAGCAGCCCATCTACATCGTGACAGAGTACATGGCCAATGGTAAGAGCCTCATGTAGCATTTTCGCTGGGTTTCTGCAAAATCGGGTCAATAAGCTGACTGGTACTCCCATGCATAATGGGGAGAAGGGGGTGAGCACTGTACCTGATCTGTAAGGAAAGGACTAAATGGTCTACAAGCCTCTTTCTAGGACTAAAAGAGTCTTTCTGGATAATTAAATATGTGCTCACTAATTTCATAAGCCACTTCACAAGACGGTGATGCTCCATTCAAAGAGCATGTAAAGTTCTGATCTTCACTGTTTCAAATTCTTACCTTTTTCATAGTGAAATTGTCCTTTCTTTTGCCCCTTTATCCAAGAGGCTTGGGGTGAAGAATGTCCAGCACTTTGCAAAAGGTGTGTGCATAATAGAGGGGGGAATTGGGCTGCTAATAGAAGGTGCCCCAGGGACACCCACTGTCATCCCTCAGATTTTCTTTAAGATTCAGGCAGATTTGTTGCATATACTCAAAAATGCATCAGGGAAAGCAAATGCATGGGCTTATTCAGACGCATCACAGCAGTCTCTCCTTTTCTGCAGGGTGTTTGCTGGATTACTTGAAGACAGAGGAAGGGAGCCAACTGAATCTCCCAAAACTCATTGATATGTCTGCCCAGGTTAGTGAACAGCCTCTGGAAATGGACTCGAGGCCACGGTTTGTTGTTGTCTCAGTGAAATTCTTGCAAGTTTGAAGTCTGTGTCAGCGTCGAGTGTCACGGAGAAAAACAGCACCTCCTGGTGTGCTGTCTGAGGGTTTCTCTCTCAGCACTCGTTCATGTGCAAGTCAGCTTTGCAATGCTCTGCTCTCCTTAGGGCAGCCTCTGGGGAACTTCGTACAGTGCTGGAGGATTGTTTTGTTTTGTTTTGTTTTGTTTTGTTTTGTTTTTCTGGCTTACTGAGCAGGAAAAAGCCTGTTTCTCTTGAGAAAGCTCAACAAAGAGACTTTCTATATAGAGACACACTGGCTTTCCTCCTGACAATTGGGCATAAAGAATGATGTGTCCCTCAAATCTGGAAATATTGTTATTTATAAGAAGAAACATTTGCCTTTATAGGGATGTGTCCCTCTAAGCATCTCCAGGCTGTAAATGTTAATAGTTGGTTATAGACCCAACTGCAGCATCCCTGTTTAGTACCTTCCTTCCTTCCTTCCTTCCTTCCTTCCTTCCTTCCTTCCTTCCT
>NC_048895.1:115225740-115239609 GCF_011077185.1 Oxyura jamaicensis | reverse complement strand
TTCCTTCCTTCCTTCCTTCCTTCCTTCCTTCCTTCCTTCCTTCCTTCTCTCTTGCCCACCCTCCCTGCCCACAATTTTTCATTCTTTCATTCCTTCTCTTAAAAGATATAGCCAGTGGTTTATTTTATATACCTGGTGATTAAAAAATGGTCCAAATTCCTTGGTATAATGCTGCCCTTAGATTGATGGGAGATTTACACCACAGAACGTGGCTCGATGCATTTCTATGGAAGAGGAAAGCACCACAGCCTGAGCAATCTGCTCTCACAGATATGACCCAAACATTTCCACAGCAAAGCTGCCAGCCGGCACCATATGCTGGTGTGAGACACCAACAGCAGAAACTACAAGTCTTTCTGCAGTTCTTTAACACAACATTTATAACTTGCAATATTTACCATGTGGAACAGCAAACCATTTCCAGGCAAGCATGTGGGAGCATTTGGGGCTGGGGCAAGGGCCTTGTTTGTCCCAGGCACCAGTGTTGTGGAGGTCTGGCACCACAGTGGCTGCAGAAGGATCCCAGCAGCATTCGGACACCCACTCGGTAGCCCTGGGAGGAAGAGGAGGAGGCAGAGATATTTTGCAATCGCTGTTCATCTGCGGTGTCGGGATGACATCATGACCCAACAGGCGCCCAGCCCTTTCGAGAGCAATTTTGGATCCAGTTGCATCTGTTGGAGCTAAAATTAGAAAGCTCTGGGCTGATGCACTCGATCCTGTGGTCAGTCTCAGGGGTGAAAGCTCGAAAGCTCTCTGGGCTGCAACCAGCCCATCGCTGGGTGCTATCTCATTAACATCAGGACAGGAAATTACATCAGTTCTTCCATTTTCCACTGCAGCAAACAACACTTGCACTGAAGGGGTGTTGACACAGGTTAGAAATGCAGCATTGGAAAGTATGTGTTAGTATCCTGTCTGAAACCACATGTAAGCAGAGATGCTGATGCGAATCTGTATGGAGTGGAAAATTGCTCTGCCTTCACCCACAGGCGTGTAGAAGTTTAAATAGATGCTAACCATTATTAGAAGGGGTTGCGTGCATCCACTCACCCTCCTGATAAACACCTCGCCCAAATCTGGACTTGGCTAACAGAGCAGCTCTGCAGTTTTGCAATCCCCCTGTGCTACATCACCCAGCAAAAAAAGATTGCTGCCAACATTTATAGGTACACATCACACACCAGACAGCCCCCCCAGCTGCTCCCTGCTCAGGATCTCAGGAGCAGAAACCTCCCAAAGTAAAGTTTGCAGGTGGTAGAAGAAGGCAGCATGTGCCCAGGACACAGGATTTTCCCAGGACAAGGGATCTGCCCAAGGGCTCACCCTTTATCTCACTCATACTCCTGTACATATCTGTGTCTTCTGCTCTACTGCATCCTATAGGCATCAGAGGGATACTACATTGTGTCTATGGGTCCTAGTCTGGATCCAGCCCAGGGAAAGCAAACATCACTCTCATCTGTGTTGTGGAAGAATCTCCAGGGGTCTCTTCCCCACCCCAAGGCAGACCAGCTAGGGAAAAGAGAGGTTACTGAAAATTATCTGGTTGTCCCTTATCTGGGCTTTGGTACAATAACTGGGGAACAGGCAAGCTCTTTGAGCTGTTTTTCTTCTTCTTCTTCTTCTTTTTTCTTCCTTTTTTTAATTCACTTATTTAATCTACAGTATTTATGAATAACTAGCGGGGAGAGTCTTGTGGCAGAAACTGGGAATCCAGTGATGTGGCTTCAGGTTTGCTTCAACTTTCCACACCTTGCTACAGACACGGCTCAAAGCCACAACTTCTGAGCAAAACAGAGAGTGACACTTCTGCTCTGCTCGACTTGGCTGCTTAAAGCTTTGGGACGCCAGCTGCATGCTGGCAGAGCTACACATTATCACACATGCGTGGGCGATATCTATTTATGGATGGATGGGTCTGTCTACTTCTTTATCTACCTGTTTATTGATCTGTCTGTCCATCCATTCATCCATCTGTGGATGGAGGTCCATGCACATGGAGGCATGTGGACAACCCTACAAAGATGTTGTGCATTTGTAAATGGGGCTGAGATGCAGCCAGGCTTTGATATCATGGGAAGGTGCTGATGAAGGGCTCTTTCCTCCTCTCCTAGGTGGCAGAGGGGATGGCATACATCGAGCGAATGAATTCCATCCACCGTGACCTGAGAGCCGCCAACATTCTCGTCTCGGAGACGCTCTGCTGCAAAATTGCTGATTTTGGCCTGGCCAGGATCATCGAGGACGAATACTTGGCGCAAGAAGGTGGGTGTCGTTCCCAGCATTGCCTCACCGACACATTTCCCTTATCTTCAGTCCTCCTGCCATGCAGATCTGCCAAGACATGGGGCACCCGAGGGCTGAGCTGGGACCAGGCACAGGGTGCTGCCGTCATTGGCGTGAGACCAGAGCCCTCCTTCTGCTGCTGTCAGCACCCAGGAAGCAGGCAGAGCAAGCACGAGAGCCAAAAGCAGGCTCCAGCAAGAAGCAGCAGCACCTGGGGACATTAAAAAGCAAGTGTGCAGAGGGAAAGGGGATTAAAAAAAAAAAAAAAAAAAAAGTCTTTTGGCACTGTTTGGGGCAGTCCTGCTGAATCTCAGGTTGTGTTCCTAGATAAATTTTGACCTCCAGTAGTGAAACTCACTGCCTGTACCTACATGTTAACAGTGAGTCAGCCCGAAGGGAAGGAAATAGCAGTGTAATTCAGTCACTGCACACACGGGACCACAGAGGGGAGCTGGAGCCGTGTATCTGGGCTTCGAGGAAATTTCCAGATATCAAACAGAGCCCAAAGCAGATCATGTCTCTTGAATAACGACAGCTTACAAAGTGTGGGACAGGGTTTGAAGCCTGGGAGGTGTTTCCCAAGGGAACAGCACAACCAAAACATCTAAAACAAAAACAAAAACAGAAAATAAGGCATACCAAACCTAATATTCCCTGTACTAATACAAATTGTCCTTATGGCTCCACCTGCAAAGCCAAACCCCTTGCTGGGGCTGCCGATTGTCCGAGCTGGTGGTTCACAGCCATGAGAGGTGGCAACTGGTCTGGTTGGTGCAGAAATCTGTCTACAGCCTTCTGGCAGCAGGGCTAAGGCAAATTCCTCTGGTTGGGGCTTTTTTTCCTGTACTTCAAGGTCAACGATGAGAGAGTGCCATTCAGATTGTGAAGGGGCCCTACGGAGCACGAGGGAAACAGGAGAAATGGTGGAAATAATGATTCTATGAAATCTGGCATGGCATTTACCAGAAAAAATAAAAATAAAAATAAAAAATCTGGAAACCCACCTTCTCCCAGAGTTGGGATGAAGCTAAGATGCCCCATATGGAATATTTTAAGGAAAGAAAATTTAGATTTATTTTTTTTTTTTATACAATAGGAAAGTTCTGATTCAACTTGCTACTCTCAATATAATTTATGATATAAATTATGCCCATTTCAATGTATAAAATTATTTCTACATGGAAAAATCCCACAAACATCATTTGTGAAATGTCATGAAGGGATACTTTGAGCTTGTTGCAATTATTTAGGGGAGTTTTTGTCCTTCGGAGTAGTTTTGGTGAAATCAGTATAATTCTGTTAACGTACTCAGAGGACCTACATTTCCAGTGGAAAACAATCCTTATCAGCATTTTTCCAGCTAGCTTTCATCTTGAATAACAACTGCCCCTCTATCTGCTTTGAACAATTTTCACTTAATAGATTGCATTTCCTAAACTCATCAGTCTGCTTGTCAAAAGTATGACATGCAAGAACAAAGACACTTATTTCACACACTGCCTTTGGGCTTTCAGCCCTGCGAGGATATATACAAATAAAAATGTGTTTTTCCCTGCAGTCTTTAACACGTTCAGTTCCTCTGCCTCAAGGTTGGCTTGGTTTTGTTTTTTATTTAGCCTCAGCAAAACTGAAATTGCAATTGTGTGGTCGTTGCCGTTGCTGAAAAAAAAAAAACATCTTGGTGGACAGACTCAGACAGGATGCTTTCTGTTTGTGGAATACATACGCAGATTTGAAAACCAGAGAACCTCTGTCTGCATCATTTGTGCACTTTTGCTATAAATAGACCCCTAGGAGTGAGCAATTTAATACACAAAAAAAATCCCACTGTCACTGGCCTCTAATCAAGTTATGGTAAGCACTAACTTCAGGTAGCACAGGCGCATCCTTTGGGCTTCAGGAACCCACCCGTTAGCACCTGAGGAGCAGTGGGTGTCCCGTGAGAGCTTCTGGCTGCTGAAGGTCTGCAGCGGCGGCTACTCAGCGTCCATGGTGCTGGTCCTGGGCTCCATGCCTGGGAGCCCAGTGCTAAACACACAAGAGATGCAAAGGTGTGAGAAGACCGTAGATTCCTCTAACTTTACTAGTAAAATAGTGTACTTAGAGTTTTTTTTTTTTTTGTGTGTGTGTGTGTGTGTGTGTATAGTGTACCTAGAGGTGTTTTTTGTTTGTTTGTTTGTTTGTTTGTTTGTTTTTTAATATGCATATTGGCAGCTACCCAATATATTATTTTTTCCATTATTTGGCTTCTGTGTATCAGTACCTATGCATGTTTATAAGCACATGTATGTCCAAAAGTCTCCAGAAATGAAAATAGCTCTGATGGCACAAGAAAATAGAACTGAGAGAGGCAAAGTGATGCCAGGCAGAAATGACCTTTTAGTGAAAGCAGGAGACAGGCAGCAATGACCTTACTCTAGCCATTTCTCCTTAACTCCACAGCAACTTCAGTATGTCCCATGACATCTCCCTGGTGGCCTCATTTTTGAGGGAACCACTTGCTAATGCCCATGGGCACCTTCTGATTTTCTTTTTTATTCCTCTGGACAGGAGCCAAGTTCCCGATCAAATGGACAGCGCCAGAGGCCATTAACTTTGGAGTTTTCACTATCAAATCCGACGTGTGGTCTTTTGGGATCCTCCTGACTGAAATCATAACCTATGGCAGGATCCCTTACCCAGGTACGGTGCACTGTGAGTAAGGGGGGAGCGTGCAGCAGCTTCAAAGCATCTAGTGATGCTTCACGCCCAGAGACATGCAGATGGTACTCCTAAGGCAGGCAAAACCCACAAAAGGGAGCTGGGGAGGGTTCAGAGGGATGGATGGGGGAATACAACCACAGATAGTGCCCAGAATTGTGGCTTACCCTTGCCCCTGCATCCCCACAGTGCTGAATAACTCCAGCTGGTTTGCGTTCCCCACTAGGAATGACCAACCCCGAGGTGATTCGCAACCTGGAGCGGGGCTACCGCATGCCCTGCCCGGACATGTGTCCTGCCGAGCTCTACAACATCATCCTGAAATGCTGGCGAAACAAGCCCGAGGAGCGCCCGACCTTTGAGTACCTGCAGTCGGTCCTCGAGGACTTTTACACGGCCACGGAGAAGCAGTACGAGCCAGAGCCACAGCTGTAGGCCACGGTCCCACCAGCACCTGGGGACAGGTCTGGGGGAAAGCCACCATCCCACACAGCCCCGCGATGGTTCTCGTCAAGCCTTTCCCTTTCTCCTGTGTGCTGCCACGATGCATTTGGAGATGGGGAAGGAGGAGGGACGTGAGGGGAGGTGGCTGCTGCCAGCTCTGTCACCAAGACTGAAGAGGAGGCCAAGAGCTGGCGCAGCTCCTTCCTCTGTAGCCTTGGAGGCATTCTCCCATCGGGAGACTCTGCTGTGACCTTCTGCTGCCTCCTTCCTGACCCACCTGGAGTCAGAAAAGCCACTCAGCCCCCCGCCAGCTGCCATCCCTCTGCCCCCCAAAAGAGGGAAACACGGCCGGGAGTGGGGTACGGGGCGGCTGCACAATGTCCCCCCGCACTGATGCCACCGTTGGCATTACTACAGCCCCCTTCATGCCACAGGCAGGGGTGGGATGTGTCCTCTCTGCACCTCCATGGGCCACGCCAGGCCCCCAGGCTCCGGAGCAACCCTTCCATGTGGTGCCAACCCCAAATCTGTAATAAAGAACTGGATACGACCCTTTCCCATTTCTTTATTTGGGTGTCAGGATAAGGTGCTCCTCCATCTACCGTGCCACCTCACAGCCCAGGGAGGAGAAGGGAAGAGGCCTTGGGGTTCCCTTGTGCTGTTTGGGGGGGGGGGTTGGTGTGGTACCGGGGTGCAGGGGGGAGCCCCCGGCAGCAGGGGGGGTCCCCAGGGTGCACCTCTGCGACCCCCAGCACAGGCAGGACGAGAGCCCGGAGGAAGGGGAGGTGTTTGTGGTGTGGCCACGAGATGTCCCTGCTTCCCTGCAAATCTGGGTGCCTCCCGGCACGGGGGTGGGAGAAATAAAATAAATAAAATAAATAATATAATATAATATGATATAATAATAAAATAAAATAAAATAAAATAAAATAAAATAAAATAAAATAAAATAAAATAAAATAAAATAAAATAAAATAAAATAAAATAAATACATAAATAAAATAAAATAAAATCCTAAATAAAAAAGAGATCTCAGCTCTGCAGGGTTGGGGGAGTGGAGGATGAAGGGAAAAAGCACAACGCCCCCACCAAAGGGGTGCGAGGAGCTCAGGAATGAGCACCAGGCTGGGAGATGTGTGGGCTCCATTCAGATTGTGGCACTGAGAAGCATCTCCCTGGGGTGCTTGCCCTTCTAGTTGCTCCAGCAACCAGAGTTTGAGTCCTGCTGGGGATAGAGCTTCTCGTAGTGCAACAGCACCGGGCTGCCAGGAGAATATGACAGCAGGGATGACTCCAGTCTGCCAGGAGAAATACCTGACCATCGCCAGCACATGTTATGGAGCTACCTGTGCACACCACTGCTGCAAGAGTCTTGGAAGTAAAAGGCACAGAAAGGTTCATAACACATTTCTAGGGACAACTTAATCATTGACAGGTACATCCAGGTCAAGTTCATTCACCTGTCCTTTTCCTGTGGTGGGCCAAAATCCCTTGTTGTGGTGTCAGCACCTTTTGCCATGTGTTCCTGATGGGATAATAATGCTTGTGTTGGTGTGAGCAGCATCTTGCCTAGCTTTAAAGCTATAAATACACAGAAGCAAGAAGCGTTTATTGGTTATCTGTTCAATAATTTCACAGGAGATGAAGGAACAATCTTTCCACCTGCTTGAGCTCCTGCTCGGCCTTTCAGATTTACCAGGAACTCAATGCTGGACTGAGAGATTTCTATTAATGATAAGGCACACTGCAAATAAATACAGCTGAAGCACACGTGGCCCCTTGGTTGTAAATATTTTATTGAACCAAAAACTGTGGATCATTTATGCTGGAGCAAAAAGGGAGGAAGATCTGCAGGGTGTCTGCTAAGCACTTGTGCATTTCATTATCACCCAAGGCCAAGGAGTCAAGTATAGTAGCTCAATTTAGAAAGGAATGGGGTATTTTTATGGCCAATAACAACACGTGGCCAAGCCCAGGGTGAACATAACAAAGAGGAGATTGCACTTCCTCTGCACTGGACATCTTAGCCATGCTGCACCAATATCTGGACCAGCAACATCTCTCCAGGGGTTGCAGGAGACCCTGATCCTCATGGGTTCAGGACAAAACCATGGGAACAAGACCTATGGATCCACCTCTGCTGAGATTATTTGGCTGGGGAGGAAAGTTCCCACATCCAGTCTGTACCCCAGGCACATACATCAGGGACATCTCCCAGGACATCAGCGAGCTCTGCCAGATCCCCCTCACCCCCAAACTGACCTGGCAGCTCTGTGAGGTGCCCCTTTCACCAAACCAGAGGCTCACAGGTCAGTCACCAAGCAGAAGGGTGGTAAAAGGGATCTGGGATCTCACACTGTGATCCTTCAGCAGTCTGCCACTGCTCAGACAGCTCGCTTACAAGTGCTCCGTGAAGCTACCCAAGCAGAGCACGCTGTTTATTTTGTGCAAGCATCGGGTTCTGCAAGGTGTTTTACAAGATAAGAGGTAATCCCAGCCTTAGACAGAGTATGAACTCTCCGAATGGCCCAGACAAGGATTAAAAGAGGTACTTGGTGATATATATCTTGCAGGGCAACCAAGAGAGAGTCCTTTCATTATTCCCCAGGTGCCAACTGGTCTTTCCAAAGACCAGGAGTGGTTTTTCCAATGCTCATAGAGAAAGACCCAGAGCTCCATTTGCTGTGCAGTCATGGTCCCCATCCTTTTTCTGAAAATCCACCCATGAATCTAATGTCTTCTCTTGATGTGGAGTATATCTGCGTTAACCCCATTTGCAAGTGGTTTGAGGCTCTGGAGGGGAGGTTTCTGGTATTTCTCACCTTGCAGATGTGAAAATATGCTCCTGGCCACAGTGTAAAACCTTCTGCAGGTGACAGCTGTGTGCTGGGACGTGTTAGCAAAGTGGAAAGTGCATCTGGAAACTTGGAGCCAGGGCCAGGGGTGAGACGGACATGGAAAAATCAGCAGGTGCCCAAAGAAGAGGGTGGGAGCAAGGGAAAGCAAAGGAAAAGCAGTGAGAGGGCAGTGCCATGGAGCAGCAGGAGGAAATCAGGTGGCTTCTCTGACACCTAACGAGCTGTGAGCTCCAGATGAAGCTTTTCCCATAACCCAGGCATTCACAGCCAGGTGGATTTTCTAGTGTCTGATATAAGATGAAGCATGGTATACACTACAGTCAGTCCTGGATGTCTTTAGGAAGGTGGGTTAAAGTCAGAGCAGAAGGAGGTTAGCAGAGATGGACAAGCAGGGGAAGAAGATAAGGGAGCACACAGTCCTGCCCTGGGGACAAAGACCTCATGCTTCTTAAGGAAGGTTTCTCTACCCTCTGCTTTCTCCCTGTGCCTTAATTAAAATCCCAGAGTGCCTGACTCTGGCACACAGCAACCCTCTGTGTGCAAGGCTTGGCCATGGCAGGGGCGAAGAAGTCCATTACCTTTCCATATCTCTGGCTAAGAGCCTGGCACCCTGAGGACCCAAGCTCTTTGCAGGACAGGGTGCCTGGACATTGCCACACTGCCACCAAAAAGCGAGGCAGGGCCCCCGAGAAAGGAGGTGGTGAGGAGCCCTCACCTTGCTCTGATTTACCTCCACCCACGCAGGGCAAGGCAAATATCCCCTGGCAAACACTGCAGAGCAAACAAGGGCATCAATGTCCTGCCAGGCTGAGCCTCGGTCTCTGGGCTGCCCCACCAAAGGGAACAATGACCATTTTTTTGGCCAGGAGGGCCCCCTGCCTGGCTGGACAACTTGCTAGCCCGGTGCCTACAGCCCAGGGATCTCATCTGGCTTGCTTCCTCAAGAAATCTTGGCTCAGAGCTTCTCCAAAGGCTGGTGAAGCTCAAGTCTCAATGTGCAAGGGGTGGGTGGCCATCCCTGGGCACCCCCGAACCAAAGGAGAAGTCGCGTGGGTGACAGAGGGCAGAGACAGTCCCCAGCAATCCTGCCCAAGGAAAGGTTTCTCCATGCCCACAGGCACACAGAAAAACCCCCAGAGAGGAACAACAACATGAAACAGCCTGACAGGAGCCTATTCTTTGGACTCAGGCTACTCCAGAGAGGTTTGTGGGATGTGCCAAAGGCCTGGAGCTGGTTCTGGATGACTGCCCATCCCTCAGCGAGTCGAGTCAGGTGTTGTGACATCATCTCTGGCTTGGAAAGTCTCTAAATCTCCTTATTCTTTTCTACCAGGACCTTTCCCATGTTTTTTGTTTTTGTTTTTGTTTTTCCTCATGGCAGCTGCAATCGCCCACCATTGGGGGCAGGTTCTGCTGTGGCTTGCCAGGGTGCTCCTTTTCTAGGCTGCTTCCAGACATCCCTTCTCCTGAGATTCCTTCCCCAACATCTGCCCAAGGTCACTCCCAGTTAAAATTAGAAGCTTATTCAGCACTGTTGAGAAGGGCCAGACAACCTCCCACAACCCACCCAGCACGAGCCTGCTCGTGAGCTCGTGATCCTGAGAGCTGGCATCAGAGGATCCAGCTCCAACTCCTCTCGGAGGTGAGTCCTCAGGCTCAGAAGAGAAGGATTCACAGCCAGCTTGGCCTCTTTGCCATAAAACCATGCTCCAGAGCTCTGGCAGCAAGGGTGGAAGAAAAAAAAAGTGGCCCTGGAGCATGCTCCTGTACCCACCACCATCCTCTGACTGCCAGAGGTGTGCCCCCTCTCCTTGTACCAAAGCCAGGCATTTCAGCTCGTAATTGTCCCTGTGATAGCAGGAGAGTTCCCTCAGTCTTTCAGATCTATATTTAACTCGTCCTCACCTGATCTCTTTCCTTTTTTTTTTTTTTTTTTCCAAGGCAGGCTGAAACCACAGGGTGGAGGTAGCAGAAAGGTGGTGGGATGCTGTGGTCAGTCCCTGCCCTACACTGGGGATGCTCAGGGGTGTGATATCTGGTCTACCAGGAAAGGGAACCACAGCCTCGAGCCTGCCTTGCTACACAGCCTGGGGAAACATCTCCTGCCCCTTGCAGCAGCAACATTCAGGTAGGTTGTCCTTCACGCACCACAAGTTGGTCCCAAGGAATAAGAGCATCTCTGATGTCCTCACGTATTGGTCAAAGCATCTCCTGCAGGCTCAGCTCAACCCCAGACTCAAACACCAGTGCACGAGCCACTGGCAGCTGATGTGGGTGAGAGAATGATGACAGAAAATAATAAAATAAAATAAAATAAAATAAAATAAAATAAAATAAAATAAAATAAAATAAAATAAAATAAAATAAAATAAAATAAAATAAAATAAATTTCTCAGCCTTGGGACATCCAGGTGAGGTGTGTCTCTTGCTGCGGCCCCAATTCCCTCCTCAGTAGGGTGAGTATTGCAGAGGCTCCTGTGAGCTTCAAGGAAACGGCTACCTGAGGAGAAGAGAGGGCCCACAGATGTCCTTACTGAGTGAAAGGCATGAACACAGTCCTTGTTAGATGCCACAAAGCTGAAAGATATGTCATGAATGCCCCTGGTGTAGAAAAAAAGCTTCAGGTTGGAGGAGGCACCTCTTAAGACAACAGGGAATGCAGCTGCAGGAGCCCACCCTCACCACTGAGACTACAGGCCATTCACCCACGTTTCACAAAACTCCTCATCTGGGTGAAAAAGTTATTGGGTTTCAGGTGGGCCAGGAAAACATCTCCAAAATTGCTGAAACACTGGGAAAAAATACATCTCCAGATCTTCTTTCTAGGCCTTCATCCTGCAGACCACCTCAGCGAGGTCCCTCACAAAACTTGTGTGAGGTAACTGCTTTATTTCAGTCCCTGCACAATCTTCCTGGTCCTCTCTGGAACATTTCTCTTCAGCTTTGGCTTCCCAAAGATGTGATGTTTTGAGGAAACTGTTCAGAGTGAGGTGCAAAATGGCGGTGCCTGGAAATGGGTCAAGGTGCTGAGGCAGTCTGACAGCCAAGCCTTGGTGATGCAGACCTCAGGACATGGCACCTCGCTTAGCATTCCTGTCAGGGATACCCAACTCAGGTATTAATGAGAAGAGGGTCTCTCCTTTGACCTCACACAAGTCTGAACCTTTATTTCTTCTGGATTTATACATCATGGTGGTCACCACATCTCCTTCAAGGGTCAGGAGGCAGCAGCAAGAAGGTGAGATGTGGTTACCAGCTAGCAGTAAGGTCTTGACGTGAGACAAGCAATACTTGCAATGTGAGAAAATTCTCAATAATTTTCTTCAGACAGGATGTAGGGAGGGTCAAGGTCTGAGGAAGGGTCAGTTGTGTGGGTTCATGTAGGTGTGGGTTCATGTGGCCTCATTTGCCCAAAAATATTTGCTGAGAGAACATAGCCACCCTAGTATATGGGAATGAGGACACCTTCCTTGGGCCTGTCTGCTACAGCTGGCTTTTGATGCTGAAATGCATGCTACCCTTTGTGTGTGACATTAACAGGGATTTAAGTCAGTTTTCTGAGTTTTCCTGGATCCTGAGCCTCTGCCTGGGGACTTCGGGAGAAAAAACAGAGGAACAAAACCAGAGCAGCAATTTCAGTGCCTTTCCAAGTGAAGAGTGGCATGTAGGAAGCCAGCCCATAGCTGAGCTCATGTGTTTTATTTGGGAAGGAAGATCTGGCCTGGCCTCTAGGCTCCTCTCTGCTAAGGACTGGTAATGGGATGTGACCAACAACAGACCTTCTTCCCTGTATGCCTGATGCTCTGCCTTGAATATCACAAATTTGCCTTTGCCATTTTCACTGAGTGACCTCTTCCTTTGCCATCTGCAACAGAGGACCTTGCTGGACTTCCTTCTGCAGGACAAACCCTGTTCTGGGTGGTGTTGACTCTTCTTTACCTTAAACTTTTGAGCTCATGCATTATGACTGCTGGTAAACAAAAAAAGCACCTGGCTTGTCCTCTGACCCTGAGGCCAGCTGGCCATGTCCATGCTACGAAAACCTCTCAGCCTCCAGAAAAGAATAGACACATCCAAAATACATTTGGGGAATGATGTGTGCAACCTCCTTATCCATGCACAATAATTGTTCAGGTCTATGCTGTTCAACCCGGGCTGAGCTGATGCTGGGAGTATGGTGATAATTTAATGGTGTGGATCTTCAAATTGCCAGTGGTATTGCATTTACTACCATAAATATATCAACCAAGCCTGCTTTTGCTGAAAATCACCAACACTGGTTTTCATCTGGTGGACAGAGCTACCCCACTCCTTGGGCCTATGCTGCAGAGGGGGTAAGTCAGCCCAACTGGATGGACTGGGAAAAAGTACCTCTACCAACTACAGACTGGCAATTATTTTTGCCAGGTGTTTAGATGCTTGTAGCGGCTCTCATCCCTGGATCCATGTGGGACAGAAGCCCCTGTGCAGGCTGTATCTGTAGATCTCCTCTCCCAGAGCTGTGCAGGATTGCCGCACAGCTCGTGTCACACCGTAGGTGGTCCTCCAGCCCCACCGCATGGTCGCTTCCCTCTGATAACTCTGGGGTCTTAAAGGTCAGCCCAAGGGCAGCGGGTGGACATGTATCAAGCAGCCTCGACGTGCTGCACTCCAGGAGTAGCTGTGTTTAGAGACAGCGACTCTCTGATCTTCAATAACCTGGCAGCAGCCTGTAAACAGTGGGCTCGATGTGATAGCATCCTCGGTGAGCAATTTACAGCCTTCCCCCTGATCCCGCATCCCTCTTCTCACTGCTATGGCACTGGGAGCCCAAGGGAGAGGGATGCCTGGGGCCAAAATCGCCAAGAGCAGCTTGTAGCTGAGTGTCAGTGATGGTGAGCTGGAGAGTCAGAGTGCTAAAGGGATGGGATCAGTAATACATGCGTGTCCACCCTACACGCACAGCTTGCTCTGCACGGGAGGGACTTCTCCATCGCTCAGGGAATGTGAAAGTGATTTGGGGTAGGCTTCAAGGGAAATCAGTGAAAAGAAACCCCAGTGAACCATGGATCAAGTCTCAGATCTGCTGGGACTGAATTCCAAAGAGAAGAGAAAGCAAGCAAGTTGATGTCTGCATTGCCTTGATTTCTTTTTAGCACGTTTGATCTAAAAAGAGTGAAGATTGTGTAAAGCCCTGGCCACATACCTATCACACCTTAACCCCAAGCGTGACCTGCAAGCCTAAAGCCATCTGTTGAGATAAAAGCAACACCCACCAGACGTTGGTGGATTTTGCTGCCCATTTCCCAGTCTCAGCTCCTTGCACACACATATGGGTCGTGTGAGCACCAGGGATGGGCTGCACCTCGCTCAGGGGGTTTCTTGCAGCCTTAATCCTCATGGGTGCAGAAGGAGCAGATATTAGGATGGTTCACCATGGGGGGACACTCAGCCAGTGTCCCCTCTGAAGTAGGGAGAGATCACGAAGACAGGGAGAGGGAATGGGGACTTTGCGGTTGTGCTGTGTGTCACTGAAACACCGAGCCCCTGTGAACTACCACCTCCAAATCGTCCGTCCTGCTTGGCCCTACAAGCACTG
>NC_048895.1:115222663-115225640 GCF_011077185.1 Oxyura jamaicensis | reverse complement strand
AAAAAAAAAAAAAAAAAAAAAAAAAAAAGAAGAAAAAAAAAAAAAAAGCACGAAGGCAGGAGAAATCAAAGGGCTCCCCAGCCACATCCTCCCCTTCTTCCCTTTTACCCCAGCAAGGCGGCGAGGTGAAGGCCACGGGACGGAGCCCAGCTGTGCCGGCTCTTTCCACCGCACTCTCCCATGCAGTCCCCGCTCCTCCTCCTCCTCCTCCTCAGCTTGCAGGAGGGCAGCAAAACAAGCCGGCCGTATCCCCCGCTCGCTCCGGAGCCCTTCCCCAGGGCTCAAGGTAACGGGAGGCGCGCATCTGTGCCCCGGCCCCCCCAGGGGAATGTTCTGTACCCAGGCGCAGGAGCGTCATGGGGGGGATGCCTGCGTCAGGCCCTCTCGCCGGGGGGCCTTGACTGGTGGCTGGCAGCGGGAAGGACAGGGCTGTGCTTCCAGAGGGCAAGAAAGGGGCTGGGGTCCCCTCTCCGGGCCCCAGGGTGCTGCTTTGCTGGGCAGCACGGGGCTGCACCCAAGGAAGGTGCCAGATGCCCTCAGCAACATTAGCAGCACCATGGGGTGTTTATCCTCAACCCCATCTGCCTTGACCCTTCAGATATTAGGTGCAGTATCCCTTACAAAGCATGTTATTTAAGGTCTTTTTGGATTTTCCTGCTGTTTGCACATGGACTGTAAGCCAACTGTGATCTGTGACTTCCCATGGAAAGGATTTCCCCCGGTTCATGGCACTAATTGCCCATTTCCCCATGAAGTTTTCTGGCCGTAGATCACCCAGATCTAATTCCCAGTGGAGGTTGGGAAACTGGAGCCACACTCTTCCCTTCTGTCTCCATAACTGGGAGATAAGTGAAGAAGGAATGGGATGAAGGCTCAGTTGTCCCACATCATGCCACTGTGGGTTCCCTTATAGTGAGCTGGGGGTGAGCAGATCGAGCCCTCATGTTATGATGAGATCAGGATCTGGGCCCTCATGGCAACAGGCTAATGGAGGGGATGCTCCTGTAGGAGGGGATCGAGGGGTCTTCCAGGGAATGAAGACAAGGAAACACATTCCTTCCATGTCCAAAGCTGCCTGGAGATCCACAGTGTGCTGCAGATGCAGAAGTGCACTGGGACCAGCAGGTGCTGTACACAGGACAATGTCTCAGCCTTTGGGGTGGTCCAGCCAGCCAGTATTGATGGAAAAAAACAGAGAGAGAGAGAATTTTCCATCCTGAAGAGAAAGCTGATTCTTAGCCACAGAAGGGCCTCTCTTTCCCTGGTCATGCCCTGACCACAACCGGTGCAGAGGATGTTGTATTGCCTCCTCCTGCCTCCTCCATCAGCCTTCTGTCTGATTTGCAGCATCGGGAAGATCCTGAAGGCTCAACAGGGCTGGGTCACCTCCTCCCTGTGGGAACAGGAGGCTCAGAGCTGTTGGGAGCTCAGCCACACGTGAGCAGGTATCACTTTGACCCACATCTTCCATAAGAAAACTCAAGGCACCAGGAAACACTGCAATATCTCAGAGACAAGGCAGGACCTTGGTGGACCTCCAAGCCACATCTGACTGCCTAAAAAGCACCTAATTGCCACATGGCTTTCCAGACAGCATCTTTTTCACCTTACCAAATCCCTCTCAGCCTTTCCTCAGAGGCTCCAGCCTCACTCCACGAAGAAAGCTAGATTTTAGGCTCCCTACATCCAGCTACAACAACCTCAGTACAGCGAAGCTCCAGGCTCACCTACAGCTCCCAGGCACGCTGCAAATAAGCAGCCCGCCCTCTAAGGCCACGGCACTCAGTCCACACTCAGCAAGAAAACAAAATTTAGCTGAAATACCGTGTCCGATCTGCCCAGCAATGCTTCTCTCTATTCGCTTGCAAATTTATTTATTTGCTATCTGTTTCAGGGGATGTCTGCATGTCTGGCTGCCTTTTGGGCTGCCTTTTCTCAGCACAAGTCAAGAACAAGAGTGACAAGCAGGAGAGAGGTTGGCTGCACGGATATGGGTAGGCAAGAGGCAGTTTGGCAGGGAGAGCTGACATTAGCTGCTCGGGCTATTTAAAAAGGGTGATTTAATCAGCCAAGGTATTTCGTGCCCAGCTCTGTGCATTTGGCAGTTTGCTGGAATCGGACCAGGGCGTTTTATCAGGAGTGAGGAAGGGAAGGAAAGGGCAAAGCAGATGTGGATGCAGATGAAAAAAAAATAAAAAATAAAAAAAAGAGAGCTTCCAAGGCTCTTCCATAAAGAAAAGCAAGGAAGAGAAAACAGAGTTAAAAATAATATCATGGCATGTTCTGGGCAGAGATACCAGCGTCCTAGGAAAAATATACGCGTTTATATTTTGCCAAGAGGGAAATAAAAGGGAGGATGAGGGAGGATGCTGAGGCTGTTCTTTGCTTTGAAAATGAAGCAAGGTCAAAGAGCAGAGCTGGTCGCTGGGATTTTTCAACAGAATGTGCATTTTATAGCTGGGCCTGAAACCTGCCAAGTGCAGAAATTTGCTCCTAGGGAGAAAGAAAAGCCAAAACGTGTAGGACAGATCCACTAACACTGGCCGGTGTGCCACCAGATGAAGCTCAAATGGTACTGTGGACATCTTCGGATGGGATAAACGGGGCTTTTTGCCCTCAGTGGCCACCAGTTCAGTCCCTTCTGCTGTCGGAAAGTGCCGTCATCGCACAAGCATGAAGGGCCAGTGTCATCCAAGAATGAAGCACTAACTCTCCGGGATCTGAGAGGGAGTTAGGTACATGCATTCCTTTAAGAAGCTAGCCATAAAGGCTTGTCTGGGAAGACTTTTGCACCATTTTAACTTTATCTCTTCGAAACTGCTCTGGGCTTTGTCTGAGCTAACTGATATTTTTCATGACAATCATTAATTCATTGGAAGAAATGCAGTTTCTTGGCAGATCAAGTCTCTTTGCAAGTTCAGGTCAATTTTGGCAAGCCGTTTCAGCCAAAAAAAAAAAAAAAAAAAAAAAAAAAAAA
>NC_048895.1:115198112-115222563 GCF_011077185.1 Oxyura jamaicensis | reverse complement strand
TCAGCCAAAAAAAAAAAAAAAAAAAAAAAAAAAAAAAGGAAAAAAAACTTTAAAGTGTTTTGCCCTGAGCTCTGAAATGAAATTTCTTACCTTTTCTTTTTTTGTGCAGTGGTTGTGTCTTGAAAGGAAGCTGTGTTTCCCTATTCAGTACCTTTGAGATTAAGTAAGAAAACCAGAGAAAATGAAATATTTGGCATCCTTTCTCTTTCACCTGACAAGAGCACTCTGTGCTCTTTTTGGGGGGAAGAAAGGGATTTGTTCCCCAACCCAGAAGTCCATTTCCCCTCGTAACACTTTCCATTTTACCTGAATATTGATGCCATGACACGACAGTGGGAAACAGCCACTGCACAATAGCAGCTTCAACATCTGAACCAAGCAGGATAAATGATAGAGAGACCAGGTTTGACAGCATAATTTGCAGTTATCCTGGGTCTCCTGCCAGCATGGGGACCACAGGTCTTCACCCCAGCTTTGGGAGATGTGGCGTGGAAGCTGTCACAGTTATAACAGAGAAACCTCCACCAGGAGACACTGTGATGGTGATGTGAAGGAGCTCGACCTGCTGCAGCTTGTTCCTCTGCGTTTTCTTCTCCTCACTGTACAATATAACATCCCTTTGGCCCATTTTTCTGGTCTTTTCAGCCAAAATCAGAGCTGTGTTTTATTTTTCCTTTGAGAAACTCCCCCAAGCCAGCCTAACCTGTCTGCATCTCTTGTCCCCACTGCTTCCACAGGGAGCTATTTCCACCCCACGCCCCTCTGATGGTAAAGACACTTATTCCCAGACACTTATTCCCATTTTTTTTCCTACTGCAAGCAAAAGAAGAATCAGTGCTACCCAGAAAAGCTGAAGCTACAGCCTAAAACCCCATTTCTGTGATAGAAAACAGCAAATTGCAGAAACTACCATCTGTCTTTCAAGAAAACCTGTTCACCCTAAGGTCCCAGATAATTCCAGAGAAGAGCAAAAGGGCAGTATAGGGGCTCCTATAGGGACTTCTGGTTCAATTTCAGCCTAGGATGGCTGTAGTGGAAAGCTTTGCACTGCCTTTTTGGTATATAAATGTCAGCTTTGGTCCTTTCTCAGCATCCCTTGGTGCTGAACAAAGTTCAGAACACTGAACAAAGTTCAGTGTTCTGGAGGCACTTGCTAAACGCCGGTGTTTAGGCATCTAAATTCATCCTCCCCAGTACAGCCAGTAAAGCAGTCCGGCTGGATGCAGACGTCTGCCTTAGCAGGAGCTGAATCCCTCCACCACACTCTGCTGTCTGGATGACACCTCCAGTGTCTGGAATAGAGAGGCACATTAAACTGCCATCGTGAGCAAAGGAGCTGAAAAAATGCTTTGTCACGGTAATTTTCAATGCAGAGGCAATTAACGATTAAATGTTATCCTCAGATCGCAGGCTGATCTGGAGGAGATGTTGAAACCTGTAGGAGGAGGCCCAGTGTCATCAGATTCGGGAAGATCCTTCAAGCACTGGGTTTCACTTGGAGGAAGTGGTAAATGTCTGCTCCCTTTTCTACTCATGTTCAGAGCAAAGATAGAAATCACAGCACACATCTCCCAGCCCATGCCCTGCAGCACCACCAGCAGCAGCTCCCCACAACTCGTGCATTGCTTCAGCAGCTCCTAAACCCTGTGGTCTGGGCAGAAACTAAATCTCATCACTTCCCCATGGTGCAGTTTCTGATAAGTCCTTGTTTTTTGTAACCAAACCCCACACCTTCTGGGGTATTTTAAGGAAGCCAGTGGCTGCTAGGGGATGTTGAAAGCACAGTTTCTCCAGCGTGGTCTCCAGCATGACCTGCCAGGTCGGGTGCACGTGTCTGTCAGGAGAAGGATCTGTCCCATGACTTCTGCAGTTCTAGGTGACATTATCTCTGATGAGAAAGCTGGTTTAGAAAGGTCATGGAACAATATATAGCAATCAGAGGAAGCAAAGACTCTCATCCTATTGCTTTGAGACCAGTCTGAACCCCCAATGTGGTATGTAAATATATAATAAATATAATAATATTATATATATGCATGTATATATATATATATATATATATACTATTTTTCGTTTTATTTTATGGCAACCCCTGTCCTTACAATGACCAGGCACAGGATCACCATTTTTTTCACTGGCAGCCTAGGACACAGACCTGGGGGACATCATTAGGGTCTGACACCCCCAAACTGGCTTACAGCCACAGGGAATAAAACCTGGACCCAGACCCTTGGTGTCTGGAAGGGTTTGTTCCCAAACACCTGTAAAACGCTGCTGACAACGACCAGAAGAAAGCTCAGAGAGTGGCTGCACTTCCATTTATTTCTCTCCAAATGCAGTTGTTGCTCAGGTGAAGCCACCCCTTGGGACTGGCGGCTCCAAGCGGTCACGGAGTAACTTTTCTTTGAGTCACCAGTGTGGTCCAGGTGGGAAATCTGAAGGTGTTTTTTGGTGAAATGCGAAGGTATTTTTTTCGCAGACGAAATACAAACTCAGTTTGTCTCGGTTTACTTGAGACATCCTGCAGCACGCAGGCAAAGCCAGGCTTTGTGGCACCTTCCCACGTGTCATATCTCGAGTCCCTGAGGAAGCTTTCAGGTTTACACAACCCCTGCGATGTTTTACAAACATTGCTGGCTTTCAGCTGTCTTCCCACTCCTGGATGATTTCATGTTTTCTCCATGAATGTGGGGGCTGGCAGCTTTTGAAGCTGAAAGTGCAGGGTCTTCACTTTGTGCCGAGGTCTGGGGGCTCCCAGAAAAGGCCAAGCCAATACCGGATTTGCAGAAAATCCATGATGGGCAACATCACTTCCCAGGTGATTTCAGAGTCTTTCTTGGTTTGGGTGGATTTGTTTCCAGGAGGGTTAAAGGGACAATCAGCTGCTGTCCTGTTCCTGAGGAGTGATGTTCATTTCAAACAACCGTCGGTCACAAGACACAGGAAGAGCACTGAACGCCGGGGCAAACGAACAAAACTGAGATGTTAAAAATGCAGAGGGACTGCCAGGAAACACTCAGGACATCTGAATCACAGCAGGGGAAATGGGATGAAAGCAAGACCTAATTTCGGGTTGAACTATCCAATTTGCATTCATTACCCTCACCCCCTTGCCTTTCCTTTGGCCATTTTTAGATCCAGAAGCTTTTATTAGGTTCTCAGATATTCAAGGTTGTTTTCATGCAACCTGCTCTAGGTGCCCCTGCTTGAGCAGAGGGGTGGACCAGCTGGCCTCCAGGGGTCCCTTCCAAGCTCATTCTGTGATTCTCTGAGCTCAGAAAAATATTTTCCAAGACATTCTTCTTAGGTTTTGCCACTCTAAATGTTATCACCGGCACAAGTGTGGAAGACCAGAGGGAGCAGGGGTCTGTGCCCATAGATCAGGGGCTGCTGGGGCAGGGGGCTCCAGCCTCCATCCCCACTGTCTTCCACATCAGCAGAGTCCACCTGTGCAGGGGAGCACCATGAAGATGAAATGTTAGCCAGACCTCCCTCCCCTGGGTTACCTTCACGGTCTGGAAGTCACTTATATTTTTCATACATAGCTGGCCAACTTCAGCAAGAGGGCTGGAGGTGAGGGTCATAGCTCCTTCCTGGAAAACAGATGATTTTGGTCTCAGTTTCCTGAGTCTGAGAGGGACTGGGAACTGAAATTTCCTTCTCCTCTCCCAAGCAATCCAGTCACATCCTTCTGCCCCTTCCATGAAGTGCCACAGAGAGGGTATCCACTATGGGACAGTATCTGGGACCCTGGTGGGGATGGGGACCCGAACTGCTCTCACTAGGAAATCCCTCAGCAGACATTCAAGATGGAAATTTATCCATCTGCAGCCATGTACAATTTTCAGCCATTCCTTCGGGTGATAACAGACCAATTTCTTCTGCAAAAAGAAAGAATTTCACCCCCTCCCTCCAAAAAAAACCCACTAAGAATAAAGCTGAAAAAAAATACTGTAGCCCCTTCTCCCTTCCCAAAACATCTAAAATGAATAACTTCTGAATTATTCCTTAATTCCGAGTTACCATCTCACATGGCAGCATGAAGGATGCTGCTGAGACCTGCAAACTCAGCTCATGCAGGGCCAGGACGTGCAGCTGGGGGGGAAGCACCGTGTCCCCTCCACGCTGCTCTCAGATCCCCGGCCACTCGCCGGCAGGCTCTGAAAGGAGATGCAAGCCATCCAAAGCATCCCACCGACCCAGGAGGGCAGGGGACGGGGCGAAAGCAGCGTTCTCTCATAAATCCGGGCAATATCACTTTAATTGATGTCAAACTTTCAGCCTGACATGCTTTATAAACCCCAGGAGGCTTTGATCTCCTTGTCTTTGCCTATAAATGCAAGGATTACAAAAACATTCCAAAAAAAAAAAAGAAAAAAAAGAAGAAAAGGCACCAAAAATATCTTTCACCGAGGTACTTTGCTCCGGCAGATAAGGCTAATAAGCAAAGAAACCCCAGGTATTAAGCAACAAGGCTTTTGAGGAACGTACTCCAGGCGGAGAGGGGGGGCGAAGCGGCTGAAGGATATTGATGCTTATGCTCCCCCTGTCATTATTTCACGATATTGTTTATATCCGCGGGATGTGGATAAAGGTAGCTGTCACTTCTGGCACCGGGAGATTACGGCGAACTGTGGCTGACACTGGCCAACGTTGGCTTGACTGACAGCCCCCCGCGGCATGGTTACTGTCAGAGCCCTCGGTGGGCTGGCGGTGCCCGGGAACGGGGAGGGAAGGGGGGTTTGGGGAGAGCCACGGGCTCTGCTCGGCCTCCAGCACGTCCCCGTGGAGCAGGAGGTGGATAATGAAGCTGAGGGGAGGTGTTTTACCAGCCCTGACTCACAGATGCTGAGGTTCCTCTGAGGACCGAGGGTGGGAGGTGGCTCGGTGCCCTGTTCCCAAGGGACGTTTGGGGATGCGGTTGGGGTTCTGCAGTGCCTCCGCCGAGCAAGGCAAGTGGGGTCTCTGCAGGAAGGGAAGGATGGAAATGAAGATGTGAAAACAGAGTGAGGGAGGTTGTAAAGCTCCCTGGGAGACTTGTCGTCCTAAATCAGGGTTCAGATCTGGATTAAGACTGATCAGTTTGTCCCGACCAATATCTCCCTGTGAGCAGGATGTCTAAACTCTCTTTATATTCCCTTTGTTCCCTGTGGTACCCTTGGGCAGCACTTAGTGGGCTGAACAAAGGCACTCGAGATGTCTAAAGGCATCAGAGATGCTGCCATATGAACACAGGGCCATCAGCTATGACACAAGACTCCCACCCCTCTGAACAGGGTGACCAGGTGTCCCTAAAGCCACATTAGGCACCCAGGTGGACGTCAAATCCCGCCCCAGTATATATTCCCTGGGGAAACTGGGAGGTGTCTGAGCCCTTGGGGAGCTCCGTGGGGCTGGGGCGTTATCTCTGAAGTTGGCTCTTGAGTGATCTCCTCGGTGCTGGGGAGGTCTCGGCCGGAGCACGGGGCCCCCTCCTGGGCCCTGGGTTTTGAGGGAAAAAAGGGGTCAAACTGGGGACAGCCCGAAAAAAAAAGTCAAAGAGCATGACTAAAGGAGTAGAACCGACAGATTAAGGAGGAAAACCCAGGGACCAGGACTGTCTTTGGATGGCATTACTTGGGTCACACTGGGTGAGCTCTAACAGGCTTCGTCAGTGAAAATAAGGAGCAGGGATTTCCAGCCCTGGCTGTACTAGGGCTTGCCACATTTCTCTGAGACATTTTTCTCTTTCTCACTTTGTAGGATTTCACTTAAAAGATAAAAAACAAACAAAACACCACCAACAGAAAAAGAAAACTAGATTCTGCACCATCCTTTGCATAAGACAGTGGAACAGGGCTGAACTGCACACATGATGGGTTTTGATAGGAACACGGGTTTCAAAAAAGGAATCAGACATTTGTATGAATTAAATGACATGGTTAATTAACATGATTTAAGATGGCAAATGGTCTAGAGAGAACGTTAACTCTCCAGCTTCAGGGGTTGAAAGCACACTCCAGTTTTTACAAGTCCAGATAAGTCTTTTTTTTATTTTTTTTAATTTTTTTTTTCTTTTTTTGAGAAAAGGGAATTTGGCACCTAAATCAATTAGGCCTGCCAACTCTGCAGAGAGAAGTTTATAACTGAGCACAGAATTAACCCCAGGCCTCGCAAACTGTACATCAAGCTGCACAGTGAGCACTGCCTCTCGCCTCTTTGCTTGGTGGAGTCGCATGGCTCGAAGAGAGAAATTACTTTGCAGTAATGCTGTCAGAGACCGAAGCAAATCTGATGCTCCCAGACATGTGGAGGGCACAGGCCTTGACCTGTGGCTATAACTATCTGCAAACTGCAGATCCACCCATCCGAGCATGAGAAGAAACCAAAGCATGCAATATTTCTGGTTTTCTGCCTCTCCACCAGACCTGAGCTGGCTCTGTGAGGAACCTCATGCAAAGTCCAGGGTTGTTTAAGGCCCATGTCACAGAATCATTAAGGCTGGAAAAGCTCTCCAAGATCATCTGGTCCAACCATCCCCCCAACCACCAATGTCAGCCACTGAACCATGTCCCCGAGCACCACGTCCAACCTTTCCTTGAACGCCCCCAGGGACGGTGACTCTACCACCTCCCTGGGCAACCCGTCCCAGTGCCTGACTACTCTTTCTGAGAAGAAATGTCTCCTCATTTCCAACGTGAACCTCCCCTGGCACAACTTGAGGCCATTCCCTCATGTGGTCTTGAACTCAGCTCTATTCACATCATCTGTCCTCAGGAAAGACCGAGGTGGGGCCCTTCCAGGAAGCATGTTGGACCACTTTGTCTGTTCATCATGACCACAAGGACTGACAGAGGATACGCATGGTGTGGTTTATGTCTAAATGATCTTGTAAATATGCCTTTGGTTTTGTTTTCTGGGTGTTTTGGTGATCTCTCTTCCAGCACAAATGGCTCACTCGACAGCCACTTGAAGCACAGAAACAGAAATTGTGGCTTGCCAGTCAGTCTGGCCTCAAGACTGACTTTGAAGCCACTTCTTCCCAGCTGTGTACACAAAACTTGGCCAGTTGGGTCCAGAGATCCAGAGCCCAAGTGATCAGCTTTGCCTTGAGCAGCTTGATTCACCATGAGCAGGCACTGAGTGATTTGTTAGCTGCCCTCATCCCTCCATCCAGCTGCTCTTCAGGGTTTGCACAGGTCTCCTACAGATCTGGTGCCATATCCATGCAACCTGAATGCTCTAGCAAGGCTAGAGCATCTTGTAGGTCAATAGGTGTCCACCTTTGTGCAGATGCATGGATGTCTCCATTCAAGCTAATGACTCTAGGCTCCCTTTCCAATACTGCAGACCCTTTCAGGCCGGCATGAATCGTTTGACCTCTCTGAAATGCCTGCCTTAGGCTGGGACGAGCAGCGCCTTTAGAAGTGCCTGTCTCTCTTCGCTGACTACAAAGGAGCTCGGGGTGATTAGCTCAGCTCTGGGATGTTTACAACGCGTATGGCAAAGTTTGACCAGAAGAATCTCACCCTTGGGCCTTTGCTATTCTGCATGTCCCCGTGTCCCTTCCAAGGCTGGGTTCCTAATAGGAAAAGGGGAAAAAAAGAAAGAAGAGGAGGCCCTCCCACTCTGTCTCTGCTTACATCGTCCTTACACTAAATGGAGAGGATCCTAATAGGATATTTAGAAGAGGTTAACTCTTCAGAAGCCTCCGTCTCTGCCCTACATCCTGGACGCCTGCCAGAGCAAAGCCAAGGATAACAAACCAGCTTTCGTTCAAGTATTCTGAGCCAATTAAAAAAGACAAATTAGTTTGGCCTTATCTCTCCCTCCTCCTCCCCCTTCCCACCCGAGAGACAAGAGGGGATTCGCGGAGGAATGTTTCTCCTCTCTGATGGCTCTGCCTCGCTGAACTCTTCAAGGTCTGTGATGGATGAAAGCTCTCTCTTCCATTACGCTTCCGACAGCCTGCAGGGTCTTAATGGGGCGGGGGGCAGGGGCAGTGCTTTGGGGACCAGAGTGGCAAAGTAGGGAGAAAGCTTCACATGGGCAACGAAGGCAATGGAGCTAATGGAGCTTTCTTCCCCATCCAAGCTCAGCCTGAGGATCTTAGCAACCTTGCAAGCCCCCATGTGAGATAAACAAGAACCACCCTGTGCTATCTGCCCTTTTCTTCTGTTGTTCTCTCTTCTCCAGCATTTTTGGCATGTGGTCACTAGATTTTCCATGCGTTGCAAACAGAAATGCTGGCATGGTATGGATAGACCAGAAGGAAATAAAAGTATTTGACAGGAACGGCTTTTGGGAAGAACTCTCTGGTTCAGTTCTGGGCTTTTTAAAGATAGCATGTGCTGGTTTGACCTCTGCCATGGTCTGAGCTCATCTGCATGAAAAGCAGGGCAAAAACATCTGAGCAGCCGCAGTGAGTCAGACCAGAGCTCTATCTGCTTACATGCTCTTTCCCAACCCTGGCCACTAGCAAATGTTTATGTAAAGGGTTTAAGAAACAGGGCAGGAGGAGTGATACATCAGCAGGCTCAGCAGTGCTGTGGCCACAAGCTCCCTGTGCCCAGAGTGGTTCAGATGGAGCACCCCAAAAAGTTGGGTGCTCTGCCTGAACCTCGTTGGGATGAAGCAGCGTTGTCATGCTGGGAGCACAAAGGCATTACCCCGTTGTCATGCTGGGAGCACAAAGGCATTACCCTGTTCAGGTTTAGGATGGATAAGAGTGGCACTTGTTGGTTTGGGCCAAAACTGTGCCAAGCATCTCAGTGATGATACAGACAGCCAAGTTCCAGTATCTGTGTTTGGCACTGCTTAAATGATTAGTAGATCAGTGCCCTGTAATGGAAAAGATCATCTCATTCCCAGGATTAGGAGGCCACTTGTTCTTGTTATTCATGATAACGCTGAGCTCTTGTCATCCCACTCTTTCACTGTCTGCATTTCACAGCTGGAGAGATGCATGTTTACCTGATGAGACACTGCAAGAAGGGGAGCTTAAACCCCGTTTTGCTTCCCAGACTAGCACTCCACCCACTGGTTGGCTAACCATGCCATTCTTGGCTACCTAGTTTACTGGAGAAGGCAGAACAGGGCTCAAGGCACACTGCAGTAACCCTAAGGTGTTCTGTCCCCATTCTATGGACCAGATGATGAAAAAAGCCAAAGCATCCAAGCAATTCAGGAGAACAAGGATCTTTGATTTCCACCTAGTCTTATTCTCCTAGACTTTTTAGGTACTTTGCGATATACAGGTTCTAGGAGTCTAAAGAGGAATCCTCAAGGATGTCTTCACAGGAATGAGACAGCAAGAAAGGTTATTTAGAAAGGTCCTGGTGAAGTTCCTAGTCCCCTTTGTGAAACATCTACTGGGAAAGAGTTGCGTGCACTTGACTTTCTATCAGTGGTGTTCAACATTTAGACATGGGAAAAACAGCAGCAGACCAGGAGGCAGAGGGACAGCAGGAGACAAGGGCTCTCAGAGAGACAAGGGATGAAAAAGCAGAACAATTCAGAGTTCCATGCAGAGAAGATGCTCATTTGCACCTTGTTATTTCCATGTGATTTGAGCTGAGAGCTGAGTTTGAAGGTTAGGGTTTTCCCTGCTTCCTACTTGATCAGCATGACCAAGGGGACACCACTGCTGTTACCTATCAGGATGCCAGAGAGGCTCAGGTTTCCCACAGCACAAGTACATCTCAGACATCAGCAGTGCAAGGCTCCCCTTGCCTCAGCCCACCACTTGCCTCTTCCCCACTACCACCACTGTTGGGAAGGAGATCATCACAAGGAGGTTAATCCCTTATCTACATCCTTATCTGCCCTGCAGGCAGGAGTGGTTGGGATAGTGTAGGCACCCCTTGGGTGAGACCTAGACTAGGGAAAAGGGCTCAGAAATTATTTAGGGGGTTGTGGTCATGTTGAGCTCCTGGAGATGTGCACAGCTCAGGAGGAGTGGTTCATGCAGGAGCCTCCATAATGTCCTCAATTTGCTGAGGACATTAGAGGACGAGGTGGAATGGTCTTAAGCTAAAAGGGGATAGATTTAGACTAGACATTATGAAGAAATTCTTCACTGTAAGGGTGGTGAGGCACTAGCACAGGCTGCCCAGAGAAGCTGTGGATGCCCCATCCCTGGAGGTGTTCAAGGCCAGGCTGGATGGGGCCATGGCCAACCTGATCTAGTGGGTGGCATCCCTGTCTGTGGCATAAGGGGTGGATTTAGGTGATATTTAAGGTCTCTTCCAACCTGAGCCATTCTATATTTCTATGATTTTATGGCCCGTGCATAGCATCTGTGACAGCAGGGACTTTGGAGAGACATAGGCCGAGGCCTGTCATGGCCTCAGCAGGGCAGAGCAAGGCCATGCCAGGAGGGGCTTCAAGGATCCTCCCAAAGGACCCATGGGGCTTGAGACCAACACCATAACGCTGTCACTTCAGTGCCGGGGACAGAAAGGGTGCAAGACTGTCAGAGGCAAGGGAACACTCTCTCAGAGGGGCTCTGGGCAGGCTATAAAAGGAGCTGGTCTCTGCTAAATTCCAGAGGGAGGGAACATGCTGTAATTACTCCGGTGCTGTCTTGATCGACAGTGGCACAAACCAGAACCTTCCAGTTCTGCGGTGGAGGACAACAACAGGCGAAAAAGCCTTGTGCCCTTGAAAGAGGGAGCGTGCAAACTAAAGTTTAGTCTGAAGCTCCACTCCTCTGCAGGCTCAGCCCTGGCCTTGGAGAGGGGACGTGCATGTGGGCTGCTGGGAGAGAGAAACAGTGGGAGAAAAAGCAGGAAGGGAAGAGGTGGAGGGGGAGACGCGAAAAGGAGAAAAGAAAGATGTAGGATAAACATATCCCAGCTGATAAGCAATCAGGGCCAAGACGGGAGGGGCTGGAATACCTGCTCAGAAGGATTGAATGGGGGGGTTTCTTTTCTTCAGCCATGCAATGAAAGGCGTCTCTATATGCAAGAGCCTACAGCCCCTCCCTGACATGCTGAAGGCTGTGTACACAGACCAAAAAAGCACTGCATGCTCCCCAGGGCTGGGATCCCACCTCCACCTCATGTGCAGATGACCAGCCTGATTTCCAAGGGTCTGGAGCACCACTGTTTCTGTGGGTGTCAGAGCAAATTAAAATAAGCATAAAAAAGAACAGCATTTCCATTGGCATCTCTGTATAGAGAATCTGTGCTGAAAGCCAAGAAGTTGTGAGAATACTAGGTGAATTTGTTAGAATACAAGGTGATCTTCAGTGTTACAGGGTCAGGGGAAAAGGAGGATTTAACAAAGATATCCTGCATGCAGCAAGCTAGGACTGTTGGAGGGCAACCAGAAGGCAACAGATCAGCAGGAGCAGAATAGGATCTGATTGCAGATCAAGCTGAGCATAAGTCATCTGGTGCAAAGGACTTTAACTCCACACTGGGGTGTACAAACCAGTGCAGAGCCTGGGATGTGGGAGCTCCAGACTGCTCAGTGCTGGAGCACGAGGACCAGCTTGCAGCATCGCATGAGGATGTGGGAGAAACGAGAGGGAATGCAGAAGACGGTAACAAGGATGAGCAGGGGACTGGAAAACACAGCCAATGAGGAACAGTTGAAGGACACAGACTGTTTAGCTCAAAGATAAAACAGGGTAAATGTGATATGTACCTCATTTGCCTAACTGTCTAGGGAGAGAGTAGAGGGGGAGAACAGCGTCTCCAACACCGGTGGTTTACAAGAACATGCTGCACAAGGAGGAAAGGTTAGGGAGAGCCAAGGGAGGAGTGTTTGGACTAGCTGAGATTTCAAGGGCCCCTACCTGTTACAGTATTCTTCAATCCTGTTCTCTTTTTATTCCTCTGCTGCTGCAGATTTGCTCAAGATTAGCTCAAGTCTCCCTCCTTACGGTCAAACCTCTCAGCCCATGCCCTAAACAAAAATTGTGGACCCCATTTAGTTGCTCTCCTCAATAAAAATCTAAAAAGAGCTTTGCTCAGAATTGCAGGCAGAGCTCAGGTAAGGCATTTTCCAAGCAACACATCTAAAGAAAGTCTCTCCTGCAACTCTTGACTAGTAAGAGAATTGCACATTGACAGTGAAGTATATGGAAGTGAATGAAAACTGCTTTTGAAGAAAAAAAAAAAAAAAAAAAAAAAAAAAAGCCAAAGAAAGGATGAGTCTGTTCTGAGGAGGTGTAGCTCTAAATCACACTGCCTTGCTCTTTGGCTATGAACGGCAAACCCAGCAGGACCAGGAGTATAATAATACCAGTATAAAAGCTGAAGAAAACATTTCCTGGATTACTCCAAGTTTTCCCAGTGAAAATTCTCACTTTGATTTTGCCTTCACTCTGATTTGCTGAGCCATTAACCTTCCCTCAAGCAGAAGCTCTATGACCATGAAAAGGGCTGTTCCCTCAAAACAGTAGGAAATCTTAGAGCTCGTTTACCTAATTGGCCAGTAAATAGGTGGCAAGTCTCCCTCGACAGTTCTCCCCAGTATGTTGAAGTCTGGAATCTCTATCCATCAGCTGGGTAAGGAAAAATACCTGCCCACATCCTTTTCCTAAATCCCCCTTCACTTTTCATGAATTGTGGCATTCAAGGCCCTGATGGTCTCACCTCCCATATAGCACAACCCATTATATTTCACCCCTGCAAGTATGATTTTCTGATATAGCTCCCTCCCGTAACTCAAAAGCTTGCACTTGGCTAAAATATCACATCCAGAAAGACATCTGCTCTTAATTTAAAGGTATCCAGGGATGAAGAACCTGGGTAGCCTATTGACTAATTATCCTCAGCAGTAACCACAAACCTGGGTGGTTTGGCTCTGCTCTGCAGCCATGGGAAGGCCAGTTTTTACTAGATTAAAGAGACCTTTTGCATCAGGCATTTTTCTCCCTAAGCAATTCTTCTCCAGTCACCTCTCCATCTCCTTTTCTGATAAGCCGACCAGAACAAGCTTTCTGAGCCTGTCATGCTAAGGCTTTCTCTTCACTCTTCAGATAATTTCTGTAGCCCTTTTTTCCATGCCCTTTCTCATTTTTCAGCATCTTCTTTAAAGCAGAATCGTGGCTTTCCCATAGTCTGACAACAGCCTATCTCTGCATTTGCAGAGAGAATGCTTCTTTCATTTCAGTTATGTGGCCTTGTTAGACATGACAGGAAAAAGAGACAAGAGGTTCTACAGAGGCAAAGAAATTGGGATGATTTCATCTTTCACATTTTTTTTTTCATATTTTCATTCCTTCTTTCCCGTTTTCAGTGAAAAATAGTAATAATAAAATGACTACAGGATCTATATTTGGGAAAATTAATGTATCTGTGGGGATGCTACTGTTTACCTCAATTTTCTTAACAGAATGAGAAATTGTCAGAAATGGGAACATTTCCTACTTTTTTTTCTTTTTTTTTTTTTTTGCACCTAGGTATAACATTCAAGGAAATGAGGAACACCCACTGGCACCAACCCACGGTCACACACACCTGACCGTAGACTTTGTCCTTGACCAGCCAGCTGTTGAGCTTCTCAGCAAACAATTGAACATCCAAAGTCTGCAGTCCTGCCTGGAAGATGTGACCTGCATGAGGAGGATTCCCTGCCCACAGCGATATTGACCCTGAACTGCAGGTATGTTTAGCCTTTTCCCTGCCTCTGGCCCCCAAGAAAGGTGGCTAATTAACAGAAGAGCCCAAGGAGTGCTGGGTTTCACAGGCAGAGCTTTGCACCATCCTGTTCTGCGGCCAAAATAAAACCCATCAAGTGCATAAAAGTGGACATCCTAGCAATGCCAATGAGAGAATACAAAATCAGGGCAAGAACGGAGCAATGCTTCTCCAATACTCTCTTCTAACCTCTAGCAAGTTGCACCCATGTGACATCCTGAGCTGGACGAGCTGATCTCATGCTTAATGGCCCTCGATAGACTGTTTTTCTTCCACTCAACTGTCCGGTTGCTTTTCTGAACCCACATGAACCTCTAGCTGGGCTTGAGTTCATCTCGCTGGGTTTGATCCCGTGCCCTGGTGTCAGGAGGCCAAGCCTCTTGCAGGCGTGAGGTGGAAGAGGCGGCGGGGGCCAGAGGAGCCCTATCAGCCTTACCCGCCGCTGAACTCCTGCTGACACCGAAAGGAGCCGGCCAGACTCCCCGGGATGCTGAGCGCAGGGGAACTGCGCCGGCCACGTTCCCAATAAACAGGAGGGGAAAGACAGAAATTGGTCCGCGTAAAAAATGAGAGGGGGAAGTAAGGGGCAAAGTGAGAAGGGAAACGTCTGATTCATTATGCGCTTGTTTTGCTTTTTCTTCTCAGAGGAGGAAGAGGATGGAGCGCCGTCGAAGACAGAGACAGGAGGACGTTTCCTGGCCTGGGCTGGGAGAGGATCAGATAATGGGCAGATAACAATAGAAATGATGACTGAGACGAAACCGTAGCCATCGCTGGGTAGAGAGAGCACAGCCAGAGCAGCCAGAGACTGAAGAGGAAGAAGCAAGAGCACAAAAAGCTTTGGTGCATGAGCTGTGCTCTGTGGTGAGGTCTGGCCCAGGTAGGACCTCTGCAAGCTGAAAACTTCCAGGACTGCTGTGGGAGTGCTTCCACATTTTTATTTGAGGTCTGAAGACTCAACACCAAGCTCATAGCATAAACATGTCCAGTGATGGGCTGTAACCATTTATGGTGACTTTTTCTGCTCACCATGGTTCATGTTTCTAGATTTGCTTTCCTTTCATTGATACTTCAGATACTACCTGCGGAGCACCAGGTCTGCCAAGCCCCCATCTCAGTAGGATTTCCTCTAATGTGATAGATGCTGTCCTGTACAAAGGAGCAATAAATCAAGCTGACTCTGAAGGTCCTCTCAGAAAGGTCTGTTCTGGGTTCTCCATTGCAAGTAAAACATGATGTGGTCTTCACACATCTCCGGGGGTCAACATGCAAACGTAGGCATCCGGGGTATGCAAAAACAGATGCAAAAGTACTGGTAGGCAAATGCCAAAGTCCCAGGCTGAAGCCTGTTTGGTGTGCATGAAAAGTGCTCTTGTTCATGTCTGAATAAGCGGTAGAATGGGCACACTACCATGTATGATGTAATTTCCAACACCAGACCTCAATAGAAACTGCTGCAAGATGCGTATGTATGTACCACTTTCCTTCTTCCCTGGGGAAAGCAGGTCAGGTGGGTTTACTCATAGCTTCAGCAGCTGGAGAGCCACCTGCATCCCACCGTAGACAACGTCCCAAAGGGCAATGCTGGCACATGTGCGGATAGTTTGCCCAGGGTTCATATTTAAAATTCACTTCAATTCCTCTTGTCTCAAGAATAAACTCTGGAAGGATAGAAATTGGTCCTGAGTAGCCTTTTAGTGCTCTGCAGACTCTTCCTCTGCATCGCAGAAAAGCCTTGACTCTAGCTATTAAACGGGAGCGTAGGGGTCTGTAGCGTGACGTGATTGCTTATCTTTCCACATCAAACAAGCCAGCTGAGCTGACACCAGCGCTGCTGAGCCGCTGGGGTGATGGATGTGCAGCTAGAGCCACAGAACGCATCCCCTTGCCCAGGGGGAGGCAGTCACCAGCTGAACCCAAGGTCCAAAATCAGAGCTGTCCTCTGCGTGGTGGCACTGTGAACCAAGCACCAGTGAAACAGCCCAAGTATGATTCATAGCGGCTTCTTATTAAGAAGACCTTAATTGTTTTATGGCTTCTACAAGTGTCTACTGGATGTACATACTTTATGAGGAAGTATCCCAGCTGCAGCTTCTTTACTGCTTCTTTACTTCTTTACCAGCATACTGGGCTGGAGCGAAGCAAAACAAGAAATGAGCAGTGGGAACCCAAGCTGGCCAATCTGCCTGCAAACATCTTTGAGCTAAGAGGGAAGAAGAAGCACAAAATCCCACCAAAGAGGGAGCAGGAGGCACCTCATGCTGCCCACCTTCCTCCCACTAGAGATTACAGTGGGCTTGAACATATTGGTGCTGCTGATTTTAGCCAAAGGTTAGTGGCCAGGGTTGGTGGGTATCCAAGTGAAAGCAGGTCGCAGTGCTCAGGGATGATGCTCAGCACCACAAATAGCCCATGCCCTGGGTTGGTAACATCATTGCTGCTCTTACCATTGCCCGATAGGTTAATTGAGCATGCTTGCTCCTACCTGGCCACATATCTCACCTTGCTGTGTTAGCATACATTGAATGTGCTTCTCTTTCCACGTAGCAGCTGAAGTGACTCTGTGTTTGCATGTTGTTATATAGGGGATAGGTTTTGAAGTTTATTAACTGCAATAAAATAATAATAATAATAATAATAAAAGCCTGTGAGGTCACCTTGACATATTTTAATTTCATGTGGGTAGCTCCTGTTTGTCCTTCCTCTCTATCCCCAACAGTTTTTAATCCAGTGGCTGCTTCAGAATGCTAAGTTTCTGGGGGTTTTGTGAAAATAGATGTCTAGGTATGTGGAAGAGACATGAAAAGCCACGGTGGGAGCTCAGACAAAACATCAGCTGGTGAAAAACCACCCAGGAAAGTGCTGTTAGTGATCCCCACTGCAGGACAAGTCTGGGCTCACCCCACTGGGCCAATTCGGCTGCAGACAGCCAGGTCTGCACCTTCTGGGGCTTGCAGAGGGAACCAGACGGGACATTAATCCTGACAAGTAAGCACACCAGTTAAAAATACTGATCGTGGAGGGGGGCAGAAATTACATTCAATAAAGTGCTGGCTGCAAATAGCTTGCTCAGCTCGGGCTGGCAGCCCCCTGCCATCACCCCGTCCCCCTCCCTCCCTGCGCCGTGCCGGAGAGGGGCTCCTATCTCCTGAGAATCCCGATAAACCCTCCTCTCGCGCCTTCCCCTTCCCCCCTGAAATAAAAGTGAGCTGTCTTAGTGCTAGGATGCAGAAACCACTTCCAAGCCAGCATTACATCAACATTGCAGCTGATAAAGGGATGCACAATGGAGTGTTAGACTAATAGAAAAACACAGCTCAGATAAGGCAGGCTCCTGATAGCCTGGGCTGATGTAAAATGCCATTGTCTCCCTTTCTGTCAGCTGAGTCATGGAGCGATAGGGAATTCCAGTGGCAACGGGCAAGTCAGGGGTCAGAAACCGCAGGACCTGGGCAATGCAAATCCCCCGGCGTGGGCACTGGTGGGCAGACAGAGCTGGGGTGGGAGGATGCGATGGGGGATGCAGGTGGTGGCAAATCCCCCATAGCTGCAGGGGAGAGGAGAGAGGCAGAAGGAGAAGGAGCCAGGCTTCAAGGCTACTCCAGACTCCATGTACGGGGATGTACCCAGTGCAGATTCCTCAGCACCACCAGTCCTGGCATGAGACCCATCAATTTTAGCATTATTTCCTTGCTGTTACACCTCCCTCCCACTACCCCACCCCTCTCCATCTCTATTCCCTGGGTACTCTGGAATTAGGGAGGGTGGGAAAGTATCTGGAGATATGCAGGGGATGGGATGCTGACTGCACTGCCCTGGGTAACTACTGTCTCCAAACTCTTTTTGGGTCGAGATCATCTCTTGAACAGCACCAGGCAAGAGGGGATGGGTCCCAGTTCAGGCCACCATCTCACACCAATCTGAGTGATAAGGTGGGAGAGGCATGGAGAAAGACACCATGCCCACACCCAGGTGCCCGGAGCCAGAGGAGGATGTCTGTCTCCATCCCTCCTGTGAACGGGAACTCCCAAAGCCTGCCGAGGACCTTGATTAGTCCCCGGACCAGTGAGTGAGGGTGTTTTTCCCTCTCGGGCTCCACTCTCATTTTCCTGTCCTGCCCTTTGATCTCGCGCACAGCCCCAGCCTGCGAGGCTGCCCTACAGGAGGAACTCCAGATTACGGGATGGGGTTATGTCATTTTTCCAGCGGACATGCCGGCCTGGCTTTCAGCTGTGAGGGCTTGTTTTTAGTGCTGGCACTGCACTCGCTGGCTGGACTGATCCCTGAGAAACCCTGCAGTGGGGATGCTGCAAAGACTTTGTGCTCCAGCAGAACCCTGGGCCAGACAGATGGGAGCCAGGAGATGCTCGGGAGCCAGCCCTGGTCCCTCTGTCTGTGTGGGCTCACACTCCATGAGAATACCCAGGCCCTTGGAAGGGGAGCAGAGCAACAAGGTCATTGGATGCTACAAGGGGAAGAAGACTAGGAACTCTGGTGACACACAATCAGATCTGGCTGAAATTCTTCATGGATTTCTCTCCTGTTTTACCAAAAGTGGAGAATTTTGCTGAAAAGTAACCCCCCCCCAAAATTGTAAAAACCTTCCTAACTTTTTCTTTCTGAAACATTTCTGATGGAAACCTTTCTCTTCTCCTGGACTTCTTACTGGTCAGACACTTGGGGACCAGTTCCTCATTATCCAAACTAGAGGCAAACCCCAAAAACTTGAAAAGTGAGACAGGAGGATGGAGAACCAACACCCACATGATGGGGAAGAAGCCAAGATGGCCAGAAAAAGCTGTTAACTTTATAATGTGAAAGAGACCCCTTCTCAACAATGTCTCCTCCACAATGTTCATCTCCTCCAGATGTATGACCTGACTTGTACATCTTGATCTACCTATGCTCTCTCTCCATCAATAAACTGACACGGACCAACTAAAGGAGCCTCCCCCACACCAGTCCTTCTTCAGACTCTTGTGAGTGTGGAAGGAACCTCCTGAACCTGGCTTCTGGAGCTATCAGAATAGATGGAGGGTGCTTGGCTTTGCTGTCACAGTGCCTGGCCTTAGTTCTTAGGTGCACAAGGAAGGACAGAAGGTCCTCTCCATTTGGAAGAAGAGAGTGCTGCATGTTAACAACCCCTTACTCCTTAGGGCTGCTGGGGTTACTGTTTGTGCCCTGGTTCCATTGGCTGGTAGAGGTGTTGTGATGGACAAGGACAACGTTCTAGAGAGTGCTTCCAAAATGCTAAAGGCTTCCTCTGAGTCAATCGGGATGAAGAGGTATTTCAGAGGTTGACCCACGCTCCTTCAGAGCTCCATATCCTCCTGGATGATAATAATTGTGTGGAATGATGCGCACAATTAAAATCATCACCCTTCCTGGCAGCACAGTGTCCCTGGAACAACCTCCCTGTCTCTTTTCCAGATGAGGCCATGCCACCTTTGTCTCAAGGCCCCTTGAAGAACTTGGGACTTGCAGTGCCAAGCTGCAGCCCCCCCAGCAAAAAAGATGAAGGCGTTTCCTTACGACACATTTCTCTGTTGAAATGATCAAAGCTGCCCAAGGGCTCAACACACGGTTGAAATGACCTCAGTGCTGAGCTGTTTCCCTCCCCTGACCTCACAGATTTTTAGATCTGGCTTTGAAAGGCAGAAAATGTGTTGTGTTAGCTGCAGACGTGGTTGGACTGGGGAGCAGGCTTCAGAGACCCAAGGATGGGGGATGTGGGGTCAGTTCTGGATTTCAGGAAACAGAACAGCTCAGGTCTGGTCTCAGCTTCTTGCAGATGCCCCGTGCTGTGTTTTGGAAATGCCTCAGTAAGAAAAGTTACGAAACATGAGGTTTTCCAGACCAGATCCTCAAAGATCTTTTGAAGCCAACGGGATTTCCTTGTCGATATGACGGTGCTCGTGTGAAAAACCTTTAACTCTCCTACTACAAAACCCACGGGGAGATCTTTATCTGCAGGGAAATGCACGGCGCTTGTCCTCTTGCAAAGATCTTGGATGGAATTCAACTAAAAGGTTTAGGAACCTAAATTTAGGGCTTCTGATAGTTGAAGATACACTGGAGCAGCCAAGATGCCCACCCGGGCTAGAAGGCAAAGGAAATAGAGGTAATTCATGTCCTTCTGCTCCAGCAATGGGAGATTAAGTGGGGATACCCCAAGGCTGACTAAAGCCCGGTGCCTGGATTAGTTTTCATCTGCCTGCATGGACGGGATCTCCAGCGACTGCTACAGGAGCCCAGGCTTCATGCACGTGTTGGGAGAGGGGCTATGAGGACAAACTCCAGAGGGTGCAGCTGTGCTGCTGCAGATGGTTTATATTCAGAGAGCTGGGATCCCACCCATCCACTCATCCTTTTTCAAGAGCGACAGAGACCGCTGAGTTTCTGCGGGGGGGAGAAAAACACTGTCTGGCACTCACCCCTTGAAAGGTTTCCAGCCCCTGGATTAGATGACCTCAGTATGCCTTTTTCATATCTTCTACCACAGATATAGGCCTAACTTGAGACCACTGGGAATTTTTGGACAAAACTACTCTTTTTTTGGTTGTTTGAGCTGACGCTTCTCTGTGGAAATGTACTTGTTTCAGTGAATCCTATAAAAATTCTCGGTTGTGGATGGAATTTCTGGTCCACGGTGATCACATTTCTCATCCCACAGATTTCAAGATCTTTACAGTCCAAGGCACGGATTTAATTCTCAATTTCTCAGCACAGAGATCCGCTTTTACTCTTTGACATCTCATTTTAATGTTTCTCTGTAACTATCCCTAGCTAGGCACAAGGGTCTAATGCATTGTGAATAGGTGGCTGAAGAATGGCTTTCTCACCTGAAAACTGTGTCAGGATTTCAGCCTGCATGACCTCATTTTTTTTGTGCTTGTCCTGAAATTAAATAAAAATAGGAAATGTACGCCCTCTCGAAAAACAGCAGCTCATATCACAGCAGTCTTTGACTGCAGCGTTTTCTCATTTTCATTTTGGATGCCATCAGCTTGACACAACGTAGAGACATCTGTGTTCCGTACAGCACCACATACCTTCTCCAGCTCTGAGATGAAACTCAGCCCTTGCAGAGTGGCTGGAGACAAATCTCCGCAGAACCATTAGTGAAAGCCCTGGTCCATCCCAAGGAATCCCTTTTCCTGCAGAAGTCCCAGCTGAGCACCGTCACTGCCAGTCTCCTGAGAGCAGCCGTGGGGTTAGGAGACACACACCAGCAAGCAGAATGCCACTTTTGGCCCTGATAGTGCTGCCCTCGAATTCCTGTTCAAACCAACCCACGGCTCGCAGAAATCCTCCGTGATCATCGCCACTAAAAATACACCCCTGTGAAAGCTGGCTCGTGAGTAATGTGACAGTGTCCTATCTGAAGACAAACAAGTTGAAAGGTCCAGGTTGTTTGGGTTTGTTTTGCTTTTCAGGGAGGGAAAGGAGTTTCATTTTCAACCAACGTCCTTGTGTCAAAGCTTGGAATCGAAAAGAGAACTCGTGTCTTAAATCAATCTGAAACTGCCTGGAGGGAAAAGGAAGATTTGCAGCCAATGATATTCTAAATTAGGTGCATTGAGGATTTTTTATTAAATTTACTTTGAAGAAAAGCACTGATGTCAGAGAGCATCCTTCCACGTCTGCAGAAGAGCAGATATGTCCTTCGCCAATACTGCCACTGAATTCCCCTTTTTTGACCCAAAAAAAGGACTGTTCCTTCCCCACTGCCTCATGTCCTGAAATATGATGGGCATGGTTGGATGGGCCAGATACAAGAGCATTTTGGGGGCTGTTCCCATCACCCCAATGGGAATATCGTCCCCTCCTTCCCATGCTCCTGATCGATCAGGAAGCGTCCCGGTGCTGAAGGTCCCGCACGGCAATGGGGTGAGTGCACCAAAGAGGAAAATTAGGATGGAGAAGGCAAGAGGAGAGGCAAGCTGTATCGATTGGTGTGTGAAAGGCCTCTCGGGAGCCCCGTTGCTGAGAGACAGCCCTGAGAGACGCGGGGCTGGAATTAATAACTGCTCCATTGGGGCCCTGTTTGCTCTCCTTGCCCGGAGCCGGAGGACTTTGGTCACAGCTTATCGCCCAGCCGAAAGCCCCAGGAATGCAGTCATAGGCAAATGTGCATGTTCACACGACATCTATTAATCAAACGGCTCCCCCACCCTTTAACCCTTTGCAGGTTAGAGAGGAGAGGGAGGTGAGCACAGCTCTGCTTTGTCTAAAATCAGGGCCCCAGGAGTCCCTTCTGAGTAGCTGGAGGTAGCGGCAGGTCTCCTGTGAGCTTCGGTTCTGAAATGATGTCTCCCCACTCCTTCAGTTGATCTTGGTATCTACATATGAAGACATCCCTTTCTAATGGGAGCCAAACAACCACCTCAAAACCCCTTGATATCCTCATCGTTGACCCTCAAAAGTTATCACAGGTTTTGCTTCCTCTTCATTCCGTTTCAGATATCAGGTGCCATTTGCACTCCCACAGCAGTGGTTGCTGTGTGAGTGGTTTCATCAGGCAGCCTGTGGCTTCAATCCCTCTGCCCTCACTGCTGTGCACATCCAGAATCACAGAATCATTCAGGTTGGAAAAGATCTCTAAAGCCATCAAGGCCAACCTTCGACCTAGCACTGCCAGGTCCACCGTTATCCTTTGAAGACCTCCAATGATGGTGACTCAACTACTTCCCTGGGCAACCTGTTCCAATATAATGGGATGGTGTCCACTGTGAACAGCACGGAGATCATCGGACACGCTCCTTCTCCTCAGCTTTCACATGGGGGCACAAAATGGCATGCACAAATGCCCCCACTTAGCCTAACCTGGTGTCCCCACAGCAAGACCAGCCACCGTCTTTCCTCGCTGCTGTTTTACTCTCAGCCATATGTAGCAGAGCGGATTCCTGCCTTGAAACATGAGGTTCAGAAAGGTTTTCAGGCCCTTGACTTGTTAACATTTATTTAGCCAACTAAATTAGCCAGAAACTCTCTGTAGGCACTCCACAGTGAAAGAATTAATGGTGGCACATCCTGAGGATGATTTAGCCCATCAAGATTAGGCTCATGCTCTGTATCGTCCCCTGGAAGACCCTGATGGCAGAGGCCACAGGACAACGTCACCTGCTAAATTAAATGCTGCAAGCAGGCCAGCACACACATCCTTTCACTGGTTGCCTTGAGACATCACCGCATCCCTGCCAACAACCCTGAACTCCAGAAGGGTCCCTGGTCTTCAGGCTGGGTCAACAAGTCAGCCCAACACAGATGGGCACCAAAGGTCTCTTTGGTGCTAAAGACCTCCTCCAGGAAGGCACCAAGGATGCTCCAGCACTACAAGGTGCACGTGAGCCCAGAAGACATCAATCAGCTGGGCATTAGGGGATGGCTCTTAACATACATGGGAATGAGGTGCTGGGACAGCATCCCAGGAGGAGCAAATGGGATGAGAAGCCTACTCAACCTGGAGGTGGACTCTGAGCAGCTGCCGGTGTGGTGACCTGGGGCAGAGGCTGCTGCTGCTCCTCCCTGTCCTCTGCTCCATGTTCCTGGATAAATAGTCACCCACGATAAGGTGCCCATTTGTAAAACGGGTGGGGATTCAGCGGCACGAAGCGTGGTCAGGTGCCCATCACCCCAAGTTTTCCATCCAAGTTGACATCCCCACCCCAAATGCCACCAGCAGCTGAGGGGTCACGTTGGGTGACGGGGTGAGGCCGTGGCTTTTGCCACAGGACAGATTGGGCTGGATGCCGGGCTAGGTGACTTAACCTTCACATGCCAGGAAGGAAAAAGGGCAGATTTTTGTGCCTATTACGTCTTTAGCCCTGGGTCCCGTCCAGTTAGCCTCATAGCAGAGGAGGAGCAAGAGCTGAAGAAGGCACTTGAGTGAAGGCAGCACCTCACAGATGGAATCTGGGGTATTTTCACCTGCACTTTGTCCCTGGCCTAATTCACAAAAGCTCCCTGGTGTGGCTCCTGTTCTCTCACAAGCCAAAGGTGCCTGGACAACAGCCCCCTTCTCATCAGGACAGGTTTGTCCTGTTAGAGGAGACAAAGAGGAGGCAAAGAACATTATTATCAGATCTGGCATTTTTAGATGTGCCAAATCTTGTTGCCTTTCTTTTCCTAGTTTCCAAAGAGCAGAGTCTTCTTGTGGTGTTGACTGAGATAATTTCTGAAGCATCACCGCATTTCAGTCTCTGTATGAGACTTGAAAATTTCCCCCTAAGACCCAACTATGTCTAAAATCCTGGCCTCCTTTTCAATGAAGCTAACCCAGAGGACGTACTACAGCTCATAATGGGTCTTGCTGTCTATGGGACCAGAGCAGGGTCCAGAATAACCCCCCTATAAAATGTGTGCAGAGTGGACATCATGTGCTCAAGACCAACCGTTTGGCTACCCTGACCCAGCCCTGCATGTCCACCCCACTGGCTGATGTAGAAAACCAGCATTTCTTCTTGCTCTTTCACACAGGATCTCCATATGCCTGGAGAGCATCCAAAAAGGGACCTAATGTGACCCCAGCATGAAAGACAAGCAGTGGTAATGACAAGCTGTCTTACTGGATCCCGTTCCTTATTCCTCATGAATTGATCTTGCAAAGAGAGGGAGGTGCCAACAGCAAAAATAAAATAAAATAAAATAAAATAAAATAAAATAAAATAAAATAAAATAAAATAAAATAAAATAAAAAACACACACAATTAATGCATCAGTCCAGCCAGCCTCCAGCAAACCTGGTGTTAAGAAAGGGAAATAAAATAAAATAATAATTAAAAAAAAAGCAAACAACCAAAAAAGAAAAAAAAAAAAAA
>NC_048895.1:115179748-115198012 GCF_011077185.1 Oxyura jamaicensis | reverse complement strand
GAAAATAAAAATACTCAAGCATTTTGACACTTCTACCTGTAAGTTATTATTCATCCAAACCCTAGTGATAAGCCCATGGTACTGTCCATACAAATGAGGACCCTGATGGAGAAGAAAGCTCTCCTTGGTCTCCTTCCCATCAAAGGCCACATTGTTCCCAAAGAGTTAACAGCAAAGCAGGTCTGCAATTACCTGGGAATAATGGGGTGTGATTGGGGCACTAAAGAGCTGGAATTGATTTTCAGGCTTTCAGCCCTAGAAGCTCAGGCTGGGCCCCTCCCTGACTTCCTGGTAACTCATGACCAGCAGGGTCAATAGAGCAGAAATCCTTCTAAAGGGCCAATCTGTATTTGAATTATTTAAACAATGTAATACAGCCAAGTTAAATGGGGCTTATCAAACGCTACACCTCTTAAAGCACAATTGGAGGCAGGAGGATATTAACTGCTGAATGCTCCATGCTGGCGAGAGAGGGGAGAGAGAAGGCATGAAAAAAGAAAGAGAGGGAAAAAATAAAAGAAAGAAAAGAAAAATAAAGGGGGGGGGTCCAAGTTTGGTTTATGCAAAGGGGAGGAGCAGGGGTCTGCTGCGTGCTCTGGTTTGGAGACCCTCTGTGCTCACCCAACCTGGGGCTGGCTTTGCCATCCTGAGTTAAAATCTACCTTGGGGAAAAATTTTCAGTCTGAGCCCTGACTCCAGGATGGGAGCATTTTGTGGTTACAGCACGCGGTGGTACAGGTCTTTTCCTTCACTTTTCCTGAAGGAAAGGCAAGCAGTGCTGTGCCGTGTTGGGCTGCGGGTTGTTACCTTTGCGCACAGCCTGGGGATGTGCACTTTGCCCAGACAGGGCTGAGACACGGAGCCATCCATGGGGCAGAGGGGGAAAAGGAGCAGGAAGCTGAAAATATAAAAATAGCAGGGTTTTCCTCCACGTTTGGACAAAAAAAGAAGCTACCTAACTCCCTCTGATATACTGGGAGGGGTTAAGGAGAACTGAGGGACTAAGAACTAGAGAACTAAGCTCACCAAACAGCCCCAAAAGATGTCTGCAAATATTTTTGCCAATAAAAGGGAGCTTTGCTCAAATCTGGGAGCCATGAATTTGCCTGAGAAAACAGCTTTTGAATTTCTTATGAATGTGAAAGCCAGCAAGAATCAACCTGGATGATTTTTGGGGGGCAGAAAAATCCTTTCCTTGTATTTCGGGTAGCTGGGCTACCACCAGGAAGCTCAGAGGGTCCCTTGTGGGATGCGAGGGGTGAACAGTTCTCAGGTAGCTCACACCCTGCCATTTCCACAGGAGTTAGTTGATCTGGAGAGAAAACAAGCTGTGTTTGCAGGAAGAAAGCGAAGAAACTGCAAACAGGCCCCCAGTGCTGGTCTAGGGGGGTCTTTCCCAGCCCTGGGCTGAGCCCCAGCCCGGCGGCAGCAGGTCGGGGACGTGCTGCCAGCCAGGAAAACCCGGAGGGAAACGCTTCCTGCAGAGAAACGCTCTTCCATCCAAACTGGAACATTTCAGGAGACGTTGCTGATTTCACTAGGGTTATGTATTTTTTATTTTTTTTTTTTTTAGAAGGAAAATAATGAGGGGAAGGAGAGGAAAGTTTTCCTGACTGTGTTCCATCCTTTTTATCAGAAGTTAGGAATATAAGAAGGTGCCTCGCGGCTCAAATCCAGCCCGGTGCTATCTCAGTATTTGACATTATTTGTCATTTGGGGAAGAATTTCAAAATGTTTAGATTTCGTTTCGGTTCAACACAAAGCCCCAAACTCAACCCTTCCTCCCCCTCCTCGCGAGGCGGCGTTGCCATCCTTCCCCGGCCGTGCTTTCAAGCCCCTCAAACTTGCTGCAAAACCCCAGAGATTTGGGGCCAGCATCAGGAACCCCGGGGCTGCTCGGCTCCATTGAAACCAGCCGCTGGGTTCACTCACTTGGCCGTGACAGATCCAACCCCCTTTGCACGGGGGTCCCGTCCCCGCTGGCTCCAGACGTCCCATCTCCATTGGCTCCCCCGCCTCGACCTCCAGATGTCCCCGTGAAGGTCACCGTGGCCACCAGCCCATGTTTTTGCCTGGCGCTTTCCCACCCAGGGGCACCAGGCGACGATGGAAGGGGACAGGATGATCACAATATTGAGGGAGCTCAACCCAAGCAAGCGGGGGATTTAATAAACTCCTGGCCTAGCCCGCTGCTTGCAAGGTCGCCCCTTATCTGCCTTCGCAAAGGGCTTGCACAGCGCTGGCAGCTCTCCAAATATGTTTGGGAGTTTTTACTCTAACCTAAGGCTGCCGGACTCCCACATTTGACATTTTCCAAGTGCTGTAAGCATCGAGGCAGTGACCGGGAACAATGTGTGATTATAACAGCTGGCGGGGAGAGGGAAAGCTGCTAGCTGAGGCTTTCCAAGAGCCCCAGCAAGTGTGAAGGCTCAGCAGCCTTGCGGGAGCCATCTCCATTAGGGATGCTGCAGGGCAGAGAGGGGCAAAACCAGTGTTCACCCCTAGAAAACCTTTTAATTTCAGCCCAGATAGGGAATAATGAAGCTTTGCAATGGGGAAAAGTTTAGGGCAGCTTTATCAGAGCTGCTCCAGGAGCATCCCTGCTTGGTTGCCTTCTTTTTGTGTACTTATCCCTTATCCTGCACTGCTGTGGTGCGGGACCCTGTGAGAGATCCTCTGCATTGGTCACTGCAAAACCATTGGGCCTGGGCTACCATCCCTGTTTCACAAAGAAATGGGACAAAAAGGAGTTATAGGGATGATTCAGAGTCAGCAAATGGGGTTTAAGTCTGGAACCCAGGTTTCTCAAGGTGTACCTAGACCATTATTCCTCTGTGCCTCCACTGCAGCAGTACCACAGGGTTAAATGCACGGAGTAACCACAGTTAAAGAGCTGAATTCATTAAGAGATGTGCTGCTAGATGCACAGTAATTTTAATGAGCTGAGATGCTCTGTTTCTTGGCTGGGAACATTTCTGTTATTCGGTGGAAAAAAGAGGAAGAGAGGAAATCCACACTGAAGGCAGATAAAAATATAAACTCACTTGTTGTTTTATTTCCCTTTTTTTCCTCCTTTTATCTGTCTGGAAAACAGGCTGTGCAGGACAGGGAGTAAAAGAAAACAAAAGAAAGAGGAAGGAAAAACAAAAACAAAAGTGGTGTTGTTTCTTCTTCCTTTCTTTCTCAAGTAAAGAGTCCAGAAAATTTCTTCCAAAACACAGTTTTTCATTCAACAGCTGCTGACTGAAAAAAAATATATTGGCTACTTGACTGAAAAAAATATATATTTTTTTTTGAGAAGGAAAATGATGAAAGGAGAAGAGTGACAGAGGAGAAGTGGGAAATGCTAGAGTACAAATGGGACTGGAAGTGTAAATTAGTCAGATAGGGAGGATTACTTTACATCTCGACCACCTATACAACCATGCGTGTGACTGCCTAAATGAAATGTTGGTTTAATCATCCTGGTCAAAGTCCTTTGGCTACAACCAAAGCTTGTTGTACTGCGGATTAACAGGGAAAAAAAATAAAAAAAAAATAAGGGATTCTATATATACAGTTTTTTTTCTGGCTTTGGCAAGAAACCCCAGGGTCAGAGAAAAGCTCTGATTTCAAACAACTGTATTTTGAGTGATCCTGTTTATCCCAAGTGTCTGCTGAGGCTTTGACTCTGAGCTATTAATACCAAATAAATAATTTTCACACGAGGTTTTTTTTTTATTTTTTTTTCTTTTTCCTCCGTTGCCAGAAAAATAAAACGAACTGGCCGCAGAAGCGATGCCTGTGAGCGGTGGGGAGGAGTGAGAGGGTGCTGGGGGCTGCTGTTATTTCCCCGACGGCTGAGCGACATGCGGTGCCAGCATGGAGATTAAGGCTGCTTCTGCAACAAATACAGGGTGATGGGAGACTCTTGGGGCGTGCTGGAGCAGGGGTTTTATGGCATCTAAATCCACCGCTGTTTGAGAGGGTGTGTGACCTGCCATAAAGGCAGCTTAGCCCCCGTGAGCGGTAGCTTCGAGAGCTGCGCGCTGCAGGTCCCGTGGGACAGATGCGAGCCTGAATGTGCTGGCACAAGACCCCGGGAAAGGTGCAGATGCCTTCACAGGACTCTACTTCAGTGGAGCTGGGTGCAAATATAGCTTTGGGAAGCAGCATCCCACTGTAGAGGAATTGCATTCATCCTTCTTGCAAATGTCCAGGCTGTGCAGCAGGGTGGGAGCCGGGCGAGGTGGCTGGGATGCGCTCGGAGCTGCTGCATCTGGGTCCCTGGGGCAGGGGAGCAAGAGGTCAAGAGATAAAGGCAGTGGGTCCCCGTGTTCCCAGCCAACGCTGGGGAAGAGCTGTGTTTGCACACCTGCAGCTGAGCCCCTTCACACTCGCAGCCCATTTGCCTTATCCACTGGCTGCTTTCCCAGTTCCCTTTTTGCAGATGGATGTCCTGGGCTCACCGCATCTCTGCACGTGGGGACCAAAACCTGTATCTCAGGACAGAGTGAAATGGGAGGGAGGTTTGCATCACAGCATGCCCTCCAACAAACTCAGCGATGGGAAATAACCCTGAAAAAATGCTGCAGAGGCCACCTGGCTTCCTTCTGTGGAAGGATGTCCCTGCTGCTCCTCTCCAGCAACCACCTTAAATTCTCCTTGCATGCCCCATGATAGCAGGGCTTCATGAGGGCTCAGAGACTTCAGTATTGGCAAGGCAGCTACTGGTGATGCGAAGGGGTTACCTCTCAGAATCACAGCCTTTTACCTGTATCTGTGTCAGGGGCTCAAGGCCGCTTGGAGAAATTGAGATCTCTGCTGTCTGCTCCTCCATGGGGAGCACCGGCTGGACCAGGACAGGCTCTCTCACCTCGTGCCTCCCCTCAGGGATATAAATTAAGGAGGGATGCAAGTGAACCTTGAGCTGTCTTGCGCACTCACTCTCACACAGGCCCAGCAAAGGTCCTCAAAGCTGCTGGACATGGGAGCAGGAGCTGGAGGCTTCCCCAGGAGCAGAGAGGGAATTCATTGCTGCGGGGTGTGGGATGTCTTTGCTGGAGTCTGCAGCTAGCAAACTCTTCCTGCCACCTGCCTTCGGGTCCTGTAGCTATGGTGTTGGTTTTTAAGGCTCTCTATATTTATCAATCCAGCTAGCTAAAATTATCAAGAAATAATAACAATTAAAAAAAGTGTATAGTTTTTTTAAGCTGTGGAGTCTCCAGGATGGAGCTGTGTCCTGCAGAAGGTGAGCATTGCAGCAAGGTGAGACATCCCAGTCCAACCAAAGAAGAAGACAAGCAGACAAGGTTTCAAATACACAGGCATTTGTTGGCAGAAAAATGTTGAAGATAAGGATTTAAACATATCTGGATTGATTCTGGTTCTGCATATCCTTCACTTTTCTAGAGTCAAAGGGATCATACCAGAGAAAATCACTGCAAGCTCACCTCATACTCATCTCTTTCCACAGCCAGTATTTTCAATTTGGAGGGAGGAGGTATAAATGCAGCCCATCTCTGTCACAAATCATGCATTTCAGTTGTTCATGTTTGGGAAAATCAGGGCTTAGCATGCTCCTGGTGCAAAGCAAAAGCCTGATTTTATTGCTGCCCTTGGAGACACTGGGGTGGTTGGACTGCTGTCATGTTAATAAGGTCTTGACCTCAACTAGAGCACCTATACACCCCATAATCAGGCTAAATACCAATAAAATGCTATGTGCCCATCCGTATTGGCAGGGCTTGGGAATATCCCAAATCCGAGCTCCTGCCAGGCGCTGCTGGGGGTGAGGCAGGACGGAGGGGGCCACCTGGCTTTCCCGAGCTCTGGGCTGCAGGCATCTATTAACAATTAGCTTTTTGGCTCCACTAAGTGCACTCAGCCTGACTTGGTTTTATGGGCATCACCCATCTCCCAGTAAACGTGATAAGGGGTCTGATTATCCGCGGCATTCAGACCCGGGCTCCGCACTGGTCCCCAGCAGGGCTGTCTGAAGGCTCCTTCCCACATCTGCTTTCCTCGCCTCACTTCCTGGCCCAGGAGGGTCTAATGAAGGTTGTCCCCGGACCTCATTGTTTACTTTCAGGCGAGCATCAGAATTAAGACCAATTTAGCTGCCCCTTCTTTTCCTTTTCTTTTTTTTTTTTTTTTTTACCAGGCTTAGTCTAAACATGCATCTCAAGAAAGAGACTTTTTTATTGCCAAGACAACGCGTGATAAGCAAAGATCATCTGTCTGCGAGAAAATTACTTCAGTGGGGTTCAGAAAGTGGTCCCAAGGGTCTGATTCCAGCACAGACACAGCCCCTGGGGAACATTAAAGAATTATAACCCCCGTGATAAGGCACTTTCTTTTATAGTTTTTTATTTCATAGCAATAGTCACAGCTTAAAGATAAGAAGAACATACATTTTGTTTAACTAGGCTCTCGTTCCTTGGTTTGGGGCTCACTGTGAACTGGCATCCATCAAACTCTTTTGTGATTTACATGAATACCTGATTCTTCTGATAAGGGAAAGTGTAAGTCAACACAGTTCTGTTGTAATTGGGTGTTACCTGTTTAGATACCGAGCTGCTATCTCAGCATCAGTCCACAGGCCTTGCTTGACTTTACCTTTCCTTGCTAGGTGCAGGGAGAATGTCCCTTGGCTTTGCCTCAGCCCCCAGGTGTTGGACAACAAGGATTCTGCAGATGCTAAAAATCAAGGTGTATTCAAACCACGGTGGCAAAAAATTACAGAAGAAAAATCCCCGAGTCCACCCTTTAGGTTCAGCTCTATCCTTGGCCCAGCCTGCTGGGGTCTGCGGGGCCTAACACAGACGTGCTGCCATGTTCTTCTGTGGCTGCTTTAATTATTCATCTTAGCAGCATTTCAGGCTTGTAGTGTGACAGAAATATTACTAATGTGTGCTTGAGAGCAGCAATCTCTGACCCTCAGCATACCAAGACCTCTCTGCACTGAATGTTGGAGGCCCTGAGACAGCTCAAAGCCTGGTAAGTATGTGGTGTAAAAACAAACCAGAAAAGGAGCCCAGCAGAGAAGTGGGTGACTGCCATGAAGTAGGACTTCTCAGAAGAGAAACCACAACCTTTTCCTTGGCCCATACCACCTTTAGGCAGATGTTGTTGTCCCAGGAGGAAACTGCTTTACTTCTAACAAAATAAAAGCAGGCGATCTTCCACAAACAAGCATGGCTGGAAACACATAAAGAAGACAAGATGGTGAACAGCCCAAATCTCCCACCTGCAGGCTCTGGGGGCCAGAGGACTGCAGAAATGGGATGCAAATCACTAACCAAAATGCTCATTTTGGGTAAGAAAGAAATGGCCCAGTGTTTGCTCTCTCTGCCCGATGTCTTTAGGCAAACTGTACTCAGAGAAGCAGCATGGAAGCAGGCCGTTAGAAGCAAGGCAATTTCTTCTGTTTCCACAGTGAGCTCTCCCACAAGCCTACAAATTTTCACTTCATCCTACAACAAGCCCCTGCAAGCGGGGGTGGTAGGAGTGTGGACAGCAGCACAGGACTGTGGGGATCCCTTGAGAGCTGCTGGTAGAAACCACCAGTTCAGTGAAATGCAGACTGGGAAGACCCCATAATAGGGCTGTGAAAGGATGTTTAGATGTATCTCCTTCTTCAAATAAAAGGTGAATCTGGGTGACTCGCCAGCTCCTTACTGGAATGATACAGGAATCCCAGAAGGTCTTTAATTAGGCCAGATCATCCCCTTGGTGTGAACCCATCAGATCACAGTGCAGGTGCAGCAGTGCTTTGCCATGGCAAACCTTCCCAAACCACAGCAATATCCCACGTGCCAATTCCACACCACAGTTCAGATGGGAGCAACCTTGCTCCCTGCCAGCAAGTGCTGGATAAATAAGGAGGGTAGATAAGGTCTTCTTCCCAGAGGGGGTAGGCAGGTCTTCAGAAAGAGAATGACTCAAAGCCTGGTCCCTCCTCAGCCTCCCCAAAAGCTTTTGCTCAGTGCAAAGCCATTATTCATCTGTGTGTTGGGTGAAAATGCCCCAGTCTATGGAGCTGAAAAGGCAGCATTGTATTGACTTGCTTTTATGAGTTTAAAATAATATTTTGGCCAACACCGTTAGAAAACAGAGAGTTTGTAGTGGTATAGAGAAAGACAGATACATTGATATGCATATATAAAAAAATGCTAAATATACTTTTAGCACAGGAGAGCTGAGATTTAAGAGGATATTTCCTGGCTTAGCCTAATTCTCTCACTAGACATTTTCATTCACACTAAGTGAATTCTGGCAGAATTAAAGACCCACTTTTCCTCTTATCTGTTGTTCTTCTTATCTAACTCCAAGGGAAAGGCTGGGAGCTGAGAGACAGCCAGGGCATACCATTTTACAGCTAGCCTTCCCACCGCTCCCCTGGGCTTGCATCAAATGCCAGGAAGATCTGTTAAAAAACACCCTGTCACTCTCAATCCAACCATACAGGGGGAACAGCAAGGAGAAAGCCGCAAAATGGGTCGTTTTGCTGGAGATCTTGATATGGGGGAGACGGGACACCCAAAATCTCTTGCAGACCCCAGGGAAGTGATTGCACTCTGACCTCCACAGAACAGAGACCGTCTTTTCCATTAGGAGATCCTGCTCAATTCACATGTGCTAGTCCCTAAAGGGTGTCTGTGAAAGAGAAGCAATAAAAAATCGCCACCGCAGCTCATTATTCACTGTCACTCCTTGTTTCTGGTCCCTGAGCCAAGCCGGTGCCACCAGCAGGAGCCAAGAGACCCCAGCTCTCGCTGAACTTCACCACTGACTTTGCTTAGCCAGGGCAGGTCCCTTCACTTATTTGCACCTCTTTCTCCCTCTTCAGCAAATTCTCTATTTTACTTATAGAAGTTGTTTTTTGGAGGGGAGCAGGATGTGTTTGTCCAGCACCAAACACAACCAAAGCTTCTACCTTAAATTAATCCTCCCCATACTATGGTGGGAACAACATTCTTAATTCTAATATTAACTAAGGTAGACCTTAACTAAGAAATCTCTGTTATTCTTGGCTTTTCCAGTAGTGGTCCAGCCCAGTTATTAACACACTTTTGGCCAGGTTCCCTCCAAGCCCTTCCTTGACTCAAGGTATCAGCCCCTTCCACTCCTCTGCCTCGTCCGTCCCAGGCTTAGCAGCTGAGCTAGCTGTGCCAAGAGTTGCACTTCTTGCTCAGGACAGCTTTTTTAGGATTGCACTGCTATTGTGCTACATGCCTGTCCCCTAAATTAAGGACACGGTGCTAGGCACAGAGGTGTTTAGAGCCCTGGAGACCAAATGAGCTACCATCCATTTTGCACACACGCAGAGTCCTCAGATGTATTGTTAATATAGACAACTGAATTCACTTCCTTGCAGCTCACATCCTGCTGTCTGTGGCCAGATCAAGAAATAAATAAATAAATAAATAAAGCAAAAAAGAAAAAAATCCATAAACAAAACCTGCCAAGGTCCTTCCTTGAATTAATCAGACATCCTTCCAGTAAGAACTCTGCTCCATGGGCTGCTGTGAATTGCAGCAGCCCCAGTTTCAAAGGCAGTATGGATGCTCAACTCTGGGTCTCCGGAGAACGTTATTCCCAAGGTTTTCCAGAAATGGGCAGGGAAACACAGCTATATATCTATGGCAGGCTTCATATGATGCAGTTATGCCACTCTAAGGTTCCACCTGTAAAGAAATGTCCAGCTAGGTGTTGCCACAGAGGAAATGTGTCTGTGGTTGGGCATCCACCTGGGGACATCTGTGGATGCAGAGGTGGTGCTGAGTGCCCAGGTGTTTGTCACTACTCCTTGCCTCCTCCTTTCACCATCCTCTCACATGGTCAGTGTTCACCTGTAGACCAGAAAACCAATAAATGTAGGAGGTTGAAATGGGCAGACCCATCTCTGAGGGAGTCAGGAGGTCTTGGTTTGAAGCACGACCTTGTGCCCAGAGCAACAAAGAGGCACAGAGTCCTCCCTGTCTTCCCAGCCCTCTCCCTTGCCTACTGGGGAACTTGAAAGTCACCTGCTTCAATTTCCTCACCTGTAAAATGGGGGAAATTTGCTTTTTCTGAGATCTCCTGGTGAAGAGGGGTGTGCAGAACCATGGTGGCAGTTAGGATGCACCTCTTCCCGCTTGGAACTGATACAGATCTGACCCAATACCTCCACACACAATCTCAGCATGAAACCTTTAATACACTGACCTGGTTTAAAAAGAAACAGAAGCCTGGAGTTAAAAAGCAGGTGGGTTTTATCACCTCTTTTATTATTTAATTTGGCTGGAATGTCTGTCTTCTCTTTTAAGATGAATTAACCTTCTGCTGACGGCAACTCCCTTGCTTTTTGCTTTCAAACCAAAAATCAAGGGGTTTGGGGGAATTTTCTGAATAATAATAATAATTTAAAAAAAAGCAAGAACACCTTTTCAGAGTAGCAAGTGTTATAAACTGCTGTCATGACCCTGAAAAACTCTGGCTAAAACCTCAGCATCCTCCTGAGGAAGGTACGCCATGTGAGCTATTGCAACCCAGAACATTTCTGGTCAGTCCTGGTCCAGCAGGTTGAGATGCCCAGTCCTTCAAATATCCACATTAATTTGGGCTACGGTAGGGACAACCTTACTGACCAGCCTTCACCCTCTCAAGTCCTCCCATGTGAATCCGTGGGGCTCCTGGCTTGTGTAAGACTTGGGAGCTGTAAATTCAGCTCGAAGCTAAGCCTCGTAGAGACATGGCCTCTGTGGCCTTCAGAGGTGTAGCAGCAAGAGGTTGGCCCATGGTTTTGTCCAGCTTCCCAAGAAGCATCTTCACCAGCAAAGTGTCAGGGCTTACTTTAGTAGGTGAAGATATAAACAAAAGATTATTGGCAAAAACTGATCTCAGCTGCAATCAAGCAGGGCTAAACCCATGGATGCTCATTATTTATAACAGTAAAATCCTTTTCAGGCAGTGAGCGTGTGGCTTTACTTCTTGACAAATCTCCGGAGCAGCAGCACAAGAGCCTTCCATCTAGCAGAAAGCTGGAGACCTCCCAAACTTCTGAGCAACCTTAGATCAGCCCCCCCCCCAAAAAAAAAAAGATAATACGGTCACTTCTCTTCATTTCCTCTCTCTCCTCGCATGGGCCTGTCCAAGTGGTCATCAACAAGGTCCTTATCTCCATATTCCCACTCTCCCCAAACTTCTCTCCGGGGGATGCCACCTTGGTCCAGCAGCGAAGGACCTCGGCTGACCTGGGAGCCCTGGAAAGCAGAGCAGCAACCTGCCAAGCCGAACAGAAAATACAGCAGGCAGCCAAATATTTTCTTTAGACAAGGCGTATCAGGGAAAATTGGAGCACGGACTTCGCTTCTTTGCTTTGTGTGGATTAAGAAGGTTTCCCTTGCTGCAGCAGCAGCCCGTGCTCACTAAAAGTAGCCCCTGCATCTTTAAGTGCATAATTCGCCGGCTCTGCCAAGCGGACAGGAAATTAATGAAGTTTAAATGAAGAGCTGCTCCCTTTTCTAGCAGTCTGATTATTTCTTTTGATTTAGTGTAATCCCGGCAGAGTGCTCCTGATCTAATCATGGGAGCTTGCACTTCATGATCCAATTACTGCCAAGTTTCTGATGGCTCCAGGCTCTGACATCGACGTTAATACAGACCCAGTGGAAATGGGTGAAAATCGGTGGTCTCAAATTATCCCCTGCCGACAGCAGATTTCCCTTCCTACAAAAGCTAAAATCCCTTTGTTGGGAGGGATGTAGGGGAATAAAATAATGTGATTTTGTACAGACCAGAATATCTGCTTGACCTTTAGCTGCTCTTGCAGCCTGTCCACAGCTTGGATGTGCAAACAGCCTGGTGTTGCTCCCAGCTAGAGTCTGTCCGTGCTGCAGCTCGTAGAAGCAGCAAGCGAGAATATGCAGGGTGCAAAGACTGCATCAAACACTTCCACTGAAAAATGTCCCTTGACGCTCATTTCTGGCTCTAACTAATTCCTTCTCTTGCAGATTTCCTTTGCAAGAGCTACTGAAATGGGCAGGCAGGGAGATAAATTAATAATAATAATAATAATAATAATCGAGCTGGCTTTTGGCAGACAGTTTTCCTGGGGGACAGCACTGGTAGCAAAATAAGTCACTTCAAGGTAAATTTGTGCATAGCCTGGCCTAGGCTAGGCTGGCGGTCTCAATTTCGGATGGCACATGTGCTGTCCGTGGAGACTTTGGTCCAATGGCCTGGGCACAGCACCTGAGCATCTGCAAGGGTAAATGGAGAGAACTCTTTCACTGAGGTGTGGGGGAAAAAACAAGCACAAAATACCCATTCCTACTTCTGCCCACAGGTCTCTGCCAAACCTGGCTCGAACTAATCAGTAAATTCAAGTGCTGTTTGGATAAAGAGCAGCCAGCACACTCATGGATTTTTGTTTTTATGAAGGAGGCTACAGAGCTAACACCGAGCCAGTTTTCCAACAGCCTTCCCTAGCCCAAACTTGCACAAGGTGAGGCTGAGAGCTGGCGATTTAAGGGCACTTTGTGAGAGCTGGAGACATCTCCTGCATTATGCATTGATTTCTGCCACCACACACCATCATCTTGTACCCTCCTTCTTTCATTACCTAGGGCAGCTGCTGCCACCAACCTTCTCCCAGCATCACCCGAGCAGAGAAAAAAAGCTCCTGGGGCCTGCCTTGCACTGTCCCGGTGAGATAGCATCGCCCCGCTGGCTCCCAAAGCCCTCCTTGTGATGCCGCTGCCCGGCGTTTGCTCATGTCCTCTCATTGTCCTGAGGCTGATAACGCCCTTGGTCAACGTTATCATCTTATCAATACTGTCCTCCACGTTTAGCGGGGACGACACCGAGCTCTGGCTGCTGATAGACCTATCTACCAGCCCATTGAGGATACCCGGGCTTGCCTTGATCAATGGCTTAATCTCTGTTTGCAAATCCCTCCCTCCGTTGTCTGCATTGGGGTGGGCGTCCCAGAGCCCAGTTACATGGATGGCCCTCAACGGCGGGTCAAAGATTCACCACTTGGGGTTTTATTACCTCTGCTTTAGGATCTGTGCAGCTGGGGGGTCAGTAGAGGTGTGGTGGCCTCTCCAAGGTCTTGGGGCTATTGAGAAGTGAGCTAGAGGTCCCCAAGACTTGGGGAATCCTTCTACTTCAACTACCTTGGAGAAGTCAGGGCAGCATCGTGCTGAGAGCCAAGCACAGGCTGGAGGCACCTTCCCTCTAAAGCCCTGGTATCTGTTGAGGACGTGAGCATTTGATTTGTTTTATTTACTGAGAAACCCTCTTCCAGCCAACAGAGCGGAGATAAACCCATGCTGAGGTCTTGGGGGATCAGGATTCGTCGGGCAGGATGAGAATAGAGATGAGAAGAGAAAAAAATAGTAAAAGTTAAAGCTCATTGATGGTGCAGGATCCAAAACAGGCCAAATCCGAAGGGTGGAGCTCTCCCCCCAGCACTTCTCTTTTTTTTATCAAAAACGAGCTTCAACACTGCAGAGGAAAAAAAGGGAGAAGGGCAAAGTAAAACCAGGACATCTGGATAAAAACAGGTAAAAGCTCTGCATATTTTTTAAAAAACATTAAAATATAGAATTAGCCAAGAATTCTGGAAAAGGAAGAAAAAAACAGAATCCATCGCCATCAGATGGCCTCACTCCCCACTGTGTGTTTAACATTGGTGGTCAAGTCGATACAAGGGAAGGAAACAAAGCACATTTTACATGATTTGGAGCTGGCTTGGTGGTCCATGGGGACCCACCTGTCTTGGGATGCTGCCTGGTGATGTCTAAGTCAGTGAAGGTTGGTTCCTCCAGGTGAGAAGAACCAGCTTTCTGGAGGACTGCAGAAGGCCATCAGACCCACATGATTTGCCCTAAGGCTCCCAGGGGAAGGGATTTGGCCCCCAAAATTTCAGGTACATGGAGTGAAGTATGGCAGGGCCTGGGCTGGCCGCATCCATCCCATGAACCTGAGCTGTCAACACAGAGTGGCCACATCCAAACCACCTCATGGCTGGGCTTGGGCACCCTGAAGGTCCTAGATGCCATAGGATCGAGATGATTGATGACCCGATGAATCTATCATGCTTTGGGAACAATCCTGGCCCATCCTCACAAGGGGTTTGGGCCCTACAGCCCATGCCCAGCCTCCGTGCTCCAGAACGGCTGAACCCAGGAGGAGATCCTGCACCTAGGAAGAGTCCCTCTCGGAGGAACCGCAGCTCCAAAGCAGAGCAGGTGGACCCCAAACTGCTTGCTGCCACCATCTCATGATGTCCACTCTTGATGGGACTCCACCAACTTCACCCCGTGGGGACAGGGAGGGGACAGGGAGGGGACAAACCCTGCAATTCATGGGGGGTAGCAGCAGCTACCGCTTCTGCCCTGCTCTCCTGGATGATTCCTTGTCCAAAATAAAAATAAAAAAATAAAAATAAAATAAAAATAAAAACAAAAATATGGAGAGCTCTCTGTTAAAGCCTTTGCTGGCATTTCTGGAGGAAAGTTGCAGTTTCACTGGCATTTTCCCTGGAAGGCGAGAAGCTAGGGAACAGTCAAACAACAAAATCCCTGCTGTTTTGTTTTGCCTGCAACATCAGAAAATGTAACATTTTTGGCCCATTCTGTAGTTTTCCCACTGCAAGTTTTTAACAGCCAAGGCTGTTCAGACTGGCAGGCGTGCAGGAAGAAGACAGGAGCTAAAAAATATTCTTTATTCTCTACACAACCCCCCAGAAAAGAAGATTCTTGGAAGAAGGAGTATATTTTTATGTCAAGCTAAGGAAAATCATTCAAATCGTTTTCAGCTTATACTGGTAAAGCACATCTGGATTCGTGTGCACTCTGCGTTGTCCTTTCGGGAACAAAAGCTCAACCCTAAACGTAACCAAAAACAATTAGAAAAGTTCAAACGCCTTGCTCATATCAGTTCCAACAGAACTTTTCTTTTTTATTGAGTTTAAACAGCCAGAAATGTCTTCGAATCTTCTTAAAACAAGCAAGCCAATGAGGAAAGTGAAAGTGTTAAAAAAGAAAACTGGAAAATGAGCAAAAATATTGCACTTCGCAGCTTTGTTCGGCCAGAAACAAAAAAAAATATTGAGCTTCCCAGTTGGTTGATTTTGCATGTCTGCATCTTCCAGCTGAAACACTAATGTCCTTCCTCTTGAATTTGATTTTTTATTCTTGATTTTCTGCTGAAACTAAATATGGTTTTCCTTACTCAGTTCTACCCCTGACACCTGGTTTTTGGGGATGAACGTTAAACGTGCAGCTCTACGGCAGTTTGTGTGGAAAGGTGCTGAAAATCGTCCTCCTGGCCTGTCGAAAGAAGCCAGGAAAATCAAAATAATGAGTTTTGGAGAGGCATCCTCTGTGGGTGCATGGGGTGCATGCCCCCCGAAATAATCATGTGTTAAGGCCGGGCACTAAGTGCCCAGCTCTGCCGCGGGTCCCCACCAGCCCCTCGATCATCCTCTCCCTTCTCGTCCTAGATAATGGGATCTGCCTACCGCTGCTGGGAGGCTTAACCGGGTGATCTTCATAAAGTGCTCCGGGATCTTTCGTGGAAGAGAAATAAAATAAAAAAATAGAAGACAACCAGAGCAAAATAATAATAATAATTTTAAAAAATAATAATAAATAATAATAAAAAAGGCAACCAAATGGTTGCTCCCACCTGGCCAGGGAGTTACCGCGGATCGCAAAGGGTCGGACGCCTCTCTTGGAGGTGTCCTTGAGGAGACACCCCTCGCTGAGCCCATCCTTTGCAGAGCAGGATGACACAATACCAGGCTCCCCCCCGGATTTTTTTTGCCCCCCTGCCTCCCCCAGCACTTCCCCCCCCTCCCCCCCCCGGATTCAGGTGGTGCCCAGGAGCCCCCTCTGGCACTGCCAGCCCTACGGTGCAGCATCGGTGATGCTGGAGACCACAGGAGGAACCAGCATTCGTGCCCCTGCTTCCAGGCACATTGCCCTGGGGGTATTGCAATTCTATTAATTAAACACCAAATTAACAATCTAAGAATAATTAATTATCTAAGAATGACAGCTACTTGGGTATAAATCTGCCAATATGACGTTTCTCCCACAGGATGCTGTGCTGGGGCTCTGCCCCATGAGAACCTCATTTATGACAAACTCCCTATGATCTTGCGCTACGTTTTGGGGCATTTTCTCCCTTTTTCCCCAGGATGAGCCCTCTGGGGCAAAGCACCCACCATCCCTGGGCTCTCCCAGCCCTGTCTGAGCCCCAACACCGTGCCAAGGGCAGAGCAGCTCCGAGCAACACTGATGCACCAGCAGCATCAGCGCCAGTGACGCTCCTCTCGGTGTAAATCTCAAAAGGGGGACAGCGGGGAAGCAGGCAGGCTCTCCCCAAATGGGAGCTGGAAGTTTTATTTGCACGGCCGCAGGAATCTCGGCAGCATAGTCCGAATTCCTGCTGGGCTGAGCTAAGCCGGGGACGTTTGTGATGTTCCTTGCCCGGGGAGCGGCAGCGCAGGGGCTGCTCCAAGCGGGTTTTTGTTTGCTTGTTTGTTTGTTGTAGGATATCTCTGGAAAGCTGGGCTCATGGTTTTGTAGGAAGAAAACGCCCACGTCGCTGCCTCAGCTCCAGAAATGGGGGTGTAAACCGCATGGAAATTCAGTGTAACCCCAAGGGGGCCCGGCAGCAGCTTGGAGATTAAGGGCTAATTATTTACGAGCTCTGATGCCGACCCCACTACTGGAGCCGAGTCCTCCCCACCTGCAGTTATAGGGACACCCCTGAGCCTGGGGGGGGGATTTGGGTTCCTGATTCTCACAGGGGCTTTGGGATCTCCTTCCCCACCCAAACCTGGGGCTGGGGGAGGCTCTGCCGTGTCCCAGCCCCGCTGGAATGGGGTTGGGACAGGTTGGGGTGAAGCGAGGCGTGTTCCCAGAGCTTCCCCATCACTCTCACGCCTGCAGTAACCCCAAGCCAGAGGCTGGGTTTTCCTTGGGGAAAGAAATATAGATGCTTTCATGCTTTAAAAAATAAAAATAAAAAACATATATATTTATTTTAAATGCTATTTTAAAATACTATTTATTTTAAAATCCTAATCATTTTTAAATCCTATGTTAAAACTAACCCCATTTTACTGTGGGTGTTTCTTTTTTAGTGTAAGGTGTTGTTTTTTTTTAGTGTTACTTTGTTTTGGTGGGTTTCTTTATTATTATTATTATTTATTTTTTCCCCTGCAATCCAACCTCCAGCATCACCACCAGAGCCTGCATCCCCGTCCAGCCCCCCCCCCCCCCCCCCTGGCCCCCGGGCCACCACCCCCATGAAAACCCAAAACCCGGGACCGGGACCGGGACCAGGACCAGGACCGGGGCCGTGCCCGGGGCCGTGGCGGCGTCGGGGCTGCCGGGGGCGCTGACCCCAGCGCCGGGGAGTCTGGAGCGGAGCCGTCCCCGCCGACCCCCCCGGCGCCCCCCGCCGTCAGCCCACACCTCATCAATAGGGGCTGACAGCACGGCCCCCAGCACGGCCCCGGCGGGGGGGATAGGGGTAGGGTTGGGGGGTTAGGGTTAGGGCTGGGGGTTTCGAGTTAGGGTTAGGGATAGGGTTAGGGGTTAGGGTTGGTGTTGGGGTTTAGGCTTAGGGATAGGGGTAGGGTTGGGGGTTTAGGGTTTGGGGTAGTGGTAGGGTTGGGGGGTTAGGGTTAGGGTTAGGGGTTGTGTTCGGGGTAGGGTTGGGGGTTTAGTGTTATGGTTGGGGTTGGGGTTTAAGGTTAGGTTTGGCAGTTTAGGGTTAGGATTAGGTTTGGTGGTTTAGGGTTAGGTTTAAGTTTGGGGCTTTAGGGTTGGGGTTGGGGCTAGGGGTAGGGTTGGGGGGTTAGGGTTGGGGTTTTAGGGTTAGGATTGTGGTTAGGGTTAGGTCCCTGCAGACCTGCGGGTGCAGGGAGGGGTGTGCAAGTGTGGGCACACGGGAGGGGGATGCGTGGATGGGGATGTAGGGGCAGATGGGTGGCTGTGTCAGGGAGGGGGCACAGAGAGGCACAGGGACACCGAAATGATGGGAATGGGACGTGGAGAAAGGGTCAGATGGCTCTGTGGTGTGGGGGTGTGGGGGTGTGCAGGTGTAGGGATAAATGGATATATGGAGAAATGGGTGTACAGATAAATGGGTGTATGGATAAATGGATAGATGGATGTATGGATAAACAGATAAATATATATGGATGTATGGATAAATGGATAAATATATGTGGATGTATGGATAAATGGTTGAATGGATAGATGGATGTATGGATAA